>NC_034409.1:174256682-174510599 GCF_002078875.1 Numida meleagris | reverse complement strand
GGCTGCGCGGTGGGGGGCGGCTCCGTCGCGGAACGGCGGCGTCTCGCAGCGGAGCGATTGGAGGCTCGCTGCCCCGCACACGCTCGCTGAAGCTTCTAGCGCCCTTACCGGTCTGTGAGGCGGCCGCAGGTGATCGAGGGCGAGGACCTCGAAGAAAAGGCGTGGCGGATTTCCCGGGCGCCCCAGCTGTCCGCGGGCAGCCCGTGAGGTCCCAGCCCAGCGCCGCGCGGGCCTTCCCTGTCCGTGTCCGCGCTAAAGCCGATCTCCTCTCTCCTAACCTTGCCATTCTCTGCATATTATCTCTCCCTTTAAACACAGAAGGAAGTCTTTTTAGGTATTGGCATTTCGTTGGCCCCAACTCGCATCGTTATCTCCCGGTGGGTGTGAGCCCTGACTGAAGGCAGATAAACCTTCACGGGGAGGATTCCACCATGCATCCCTGCTCAGCTCTGGGGTATCCTCACGATACCAATGACCACTGCTGCATGTTAGTAAACCAGCATAAGACTGCGGCTTCAACTACTCTTGGTACTCCATAATCTTATTCTTTACAAGAGATTTTTTTTCCTGCACTTCCCTTCCTAGATTTTTTTCTTTCTTTCTTCCTTTTGCATGGGATGATTCTGTTTTCCACATGACTCTGTGCCTCTCCTTTCTGCCTTTCCATTTCTTTTATTCTTCTGCTGTTGTCTCCCTTCACCTTTTCCATTTTCTGAGAAGAACCACCAAGTGCTCAGCACCATCTCAGAAGCTGTGATTTCAGTCATTTTGTAGCATACAGGCTGTAAACTTTGCACACGAGATGCAAATGCTTTTACAAAGTTCACATGCACATTGCTGCTATGCTAACAGCATGCACAGGCTTTCTCTCCTGTGTTGCTTCTGCTGATTGCAGAATGAGGACAGGCTGAGAGAGCTGGGGCTGTTCAGCCTGGAGAAGAGAAGGCTGCGAGGTGACCTGAGAGCGGCCTTTCGGTATCTGAAGGGGGGCTGTAAGAAAGGAGGGGGCAGATTCTGGAGCAGAGTGTGTTGTGATAGGAAAAGGGGAAATGGTTTCAAACTAAAAGAGGAGAGATTTAGACTGGATGTAAGGAAGAAGTTTTTTACAATAAGGGTGGTGGGGCACTCACATAGGTTGCCCAGAGAAGTGGTGGATGCCCCATCCCTGGAAGCAATTGAAGTCAGGCTGGATGGAGCTCTGAGCACCTGATGGAGCTGTAGGTGTCCCTGTTCATGGCAGAGCAGTTGGTCTAGATGGCCTGTAAAAGGTCCCTTCCAACTCAAACGATTCTGTGATTCTACGCAGGGCAGAAGCTGATGGGCCGTGACAGAGGAGCGTTCCACATCACACTGAATCAGCAAAACAGGAGGATTTCATGAGGAGACCTCTCTAAAATCACCTAATTCCTAGGATATCCAAACTGCTGATGCTTTTGTTCAAATTTCCTTAGAGAAATAAAATATGGATATTGCGTAATTGGACTTGATGCAAAAACAATCCCTCACTAATGAGGGAGGTGATAGGAAGGGCTGAGGCCAGTGTCCAGGAAGACACTTCTGCTCCCTTCTTTACAGACTGCACAATTTGTTTATACGTTTTGAGAAAGGAGGAAGTGGTACATTAAGGTTTCTTACTAGTTTATACTTCTTTTTTTTTTTTCCCAGTACATTGTTTATATGTAGGCACCCAACAGGAGGGACACATTTTTAGCACCTAAGCTATTCTGATGCTCAGGGCTACTCTTTTCGACTAGGTGTATTCCCTAAGTTGAGCCCTTGTTATTCACGTTCCTCCAAGAATAATTAGTGATTGCTGAATTGTGCTTTGGCTTCCTTTGCCTGGTATAATTAAAATATGTCTTTCCTGAAGACAAATTCCAGTCTTGTAATAGGAGTCTGAGTACCTGCCTTGCATACAGAGTAATGCCCTGCTCCCTTGAAAGTAGTTAATGTCTTCACACGATTTTCTATTGTTCTCTTCTGGCAATCTTCTCTTACAGTCTGATGTTTAGTAATCACAGTCAAACTCAGCATCTTCTCTGGTATCAAGGCACATATGAGCTGCTCATCCAGAAGAAGGTTATGATATGTTTTAGGAAGATAGATAAATAAACCCATATTTCTTCATTCAAAGCTTAGATTGAAACAGTCCTTTTTCTACGGTGCAGAATTCTCTGTTCATTTCCTATTCATATTTATATTTCACAAAAGTACAGTGTAAGTATTTATTTTACACTCTTTTATGTTTATTTCATGCTCTTATTTTGTGTTAATATAGAAATAACAATAGTAACTCTTTCCTCTAACATTATTATAGTTCTGCAGTAACTTTCCCAACCACGAAGTACTTCTTCTAGGACGATAATAAAAATAGCCTGTAGAGGGCAGCAAACCTCAGGAAACCTATTTTAAGTTTCTTAAAATAAGATCTATAAGGCTGGTTTCATTTGATTGCTCAGTCATTTAATTTCTTTAGAAAGTAGCTTTATGCTATTATGTAGTGTTTTTTTTTTTAATTCGTGTTTTAAATATAAGCAAGGCAGAGCCTTTTAATCAGTTTTTTTAAAACAGTACCTTTGTGCAGATGGCACCAAAGTAATGAGATGGAGTTGAGATGCCCGAGGGCAACACTGCTGTTCAGGGTACCTGGGCAGGCTGCAGGCATGCTTGGGCCACCAGGAGCTTCCTGGAGCTCAGCAAGGACAAATGCTGTCTGCCATCTCCGACTGACCAATGCTTTGGGACAATACTGAATGGGGCTTACCAACTGGGTTGTGTTGCTGCAGAGAAGGGCTGGGGCTCCTAGTATGCAGCGGGACAGACAGGAAGCAAGAGTGCACCCCCACAGCAAGGAAGGCTAACAGCACAGATGGGTTGTTGGGAAGTGGTTATTTCGTCTGACTTGGCACTTGATTGTCATCATGTGGAATACAATGCCCTGTTAGGGGGGAATCTTCAATATTCACACTGAAAAATATTGACAAACTGGAGGGAATTCAGCCGAGAGCACCAAGATGGTCATGTGCTGCACACTTCTTTGTGAGGCTGTAGGCACCTGGGCTTGTCCAGCTGGGAGAAGGGGCAGCCTGCCAGCACTTGCAAGAAGTTGCTGAGAAGACAGAGCCAGACTTTTTAGCCAAGTGCACAGTGGGAGGACAGATGGTAGCCATGAATTTGGTAGATGTTCAGCATCAAAATAAGGACAAGCATTTTCATCCTGAGGACAGTCAGGTCTAGAGGGGCTGTGGAATCTCCCTCCTCAGAGTTTTTCAAGACAAGGCCTCAAGCAACCTGAATTTAATAGAAACCCTCCTTTAAACAGGATATTAAACTAGCAAACCTCCAGAGGTCTCTTGCCATGATTCTTTTTGTTGAAATAATATAACATTCTAACATAATAGTCAATATTAGGATTTATTTCCCTAAAGAAGGGCTCTTTTCAGTAATAAGAGTAGCCAGATGTTTTTTCCTAGGTAGAATTTTGGAGTTGAGACTCTTGAGGACTAACACTCTGGCTTCTTCAGGAGCATAAAACAATCAGACAAATAGTGACGATGGTCATGTGTCTGGCAAACAGATGTTCCACCGCATGCTGACACAGCTCTCTGAACCAGGATCCAAACAACGGATGTTTGTTTGTGTGTGTCTTGCACTCATGCCAGAATCTAAGACGCCTTGTTAAGCACATCACTAGTCTGATCACCTTACAGTAGAGTGCAGTTGCACACACAATAAGGAGTAGTTTATATACTGAACTGTTTGTAGGAGTAGCACTTCAGCTTCTTAAATGCTGTCAGTATTCAGCTAACACAGCTGCATGTTATCAGCTGCAAGGTTCCTCGAAAATGCTCACACTATACAAGTATGATTGCTTTTCTTTACACACAGAAAACTTAAAAAAAAAAAAACAACAAAAAGCAAACACCACATTGTTTGTTTGCTTTCAGCTTTCACTGTTCTAAGCAGAAGATTTACAGCATTTAGCAGGATTGGCTCTTTTTCACTCAATACCAAGCTGGGAACACAGCTACAGAATATCACTCTGGGGAAATAAGGAAAATTTTTAGCAGGTAGCTACTCTGAAATGAAAAAGTCTCCAAAAAGCTGAAATTCAGTCAAATGTGGCAAATTGGTAAATGGAGCAAGTGGACATTACAGTGTCAGGGGGATGTGTCTTGGTAATAGTCTCCAACCCTCTGCACATGATCAAAGCCAACATGGTAGCGGTTGCTCTTCTATGGAGAACTCTCATTTTCTTCAGAGGTGTGATTTCAAAGAAAAAATGTCTAAAGTATGTACGTGCCAGAAACATTAGAAACAACACAAACTTGGAATAGAAGGACATTAAAACGTAAGCCACAAATGTTAGAAGAAAAAAAGAGAAAGAGGAAAGTAGATGTTAAGAATATATTTTGAAATTGACTTCTGAGACAGCATGAAAGGAGAGAATGCAAGAAATGTTATTGATTAAAAGAGCCGTTGTGGGTACTTGAGGAATAGCAGATCGTGGCCTGGCCATCTCTTTCTTTTTAAGAATGGATTCCTAAACTAAACTTTTTTTTTTCCTTAAAATTATGTCATATTTTGACAGATTTTTTAAATAAATCACACAAAAATGTATTTTTTTTCATGAAGCAGAATAAAAAGTTGGTCTTGAAATGTCAGTGTTGATTTCTTGTCATTAAAAAGTTCAACTTGTGCTTCGTTTCAAATTTCTTATGACTTCAGAACCACCCTTATGAATTGATAAAACTGAATGTTGACAACAATTGAAGTACTTGAAGTGCAGAGTGAAGAAGCAGAAAAAATCCACTAGTTCTGGATGCGTGCAACCCCAGTGCTGGGAAAAGCTAATGAAAGAAACATCTGCAGAAAGGCAGACTTCTAAACATTCTTAGAAAAGGACTAAAAATCTAAAAGAGAAGAAAAAATCTTTTCTGTTGTGGTTTTGACTTGTGAGGTTTTATTTGTCAAAGATGGGATTTCTTTCCAAATGGTTTATGCAAAGAAGTCAAGGAGCACGAGTCTTCAAAAAGCCATCTGGCTCCTGCATCCTTGGGTTTATTCATGTGCTCATTGTTCCTCCTCCACGCCCCTTTGTGTTACATCTGGGACAGGCTAACCTCACACATTTCTACCCCCCCAATAACTGCATCTATGTGAAGGAGACTACAGATTTATTGCCTCTGTGACAATGCTGCATGATGTCATCCCAGGGCCGCGCTCACTGCTCACAACCGGGCCAGCAGAGCTGAGGGCTGGGGCTGGCCAGGAGGGGCAGGGTGCTGGACAAGGCCACGCCGGCTCGGTCCGCTCATGATGCCTGCCCAATGGCCTTCCCAGCGGGTGCCAGCTCCCTCACAGCAACACAGCAATACCACAGGCCACGGCGGGCCTGTAGGATAGTGCCAGCACAGGAGGCTCATACAGCCATTCCTCCAATTTTTGGGAATCCACCTGAAAGTGTAAATTAAACAGAAACGCTCTCAGAACGTTCCAGAAAACGCTGTGTCTTCTTTCAAGACCCGGGAGCTGGGCCCGCGGGACTACAGCTCCCAGCAGGCAGCGCGCCGCCCCGCCGCTGCAGACTACAGCTCCCGGCATGCCACGCGCCAAGCCCCTCCCCCGGCACTACACTTCCCGGCATGCCACGCGCCAAGCCCCTCCCCCGGCACTACACTTCCCAGCATGCCACGCGCCCGCGCCGCAAGGCAGGCCGGGCCGGGAGGGGGCGGGGCTCTGCTCGCAGCCCGCCGCCTTCCACGCGGTGCGCTGCCCGCCGCGCCCCGGGCCGGGGAGGCGCCCGCTGTTTGCGACGCTTCTTTGCAGCAGTGCGGCCAGGCGCGGCCGCCGTATTTCGCGCGCAGCCCGGCTGTTGTGCCGCGAGCCGGCGGACGGGAGGGGAGCGGCCGGGGACGGGGCGCGGAGGGAGGGAGCGAGCAGCCCCGCCGCCGCCGCCCGGCCCTGCATGCTCCGCGGGGCGGCCCGAGGGCCTCCTCCTCTTCCTCCTCCTGCTGCTGCTGCCGCTGCCGGGGGGCGGCGGGGCGGGGTGCGCGGCTGCCGAGAGGCGTCGCGGGGCGGCGAAGATGGACTATGACTTCAAGGTGAAGCTGACCGGCGAGCGAGAGCGGGTGGAGGACCTGTTCGAGTACGAGGGCTGCAAGGTGGGCAGGGGCACCTACGGGCACGTCTACAAAGCCAAGCGCAAGGACGGGTGAGTGAGGAGCGGGGCTCCCTTCTGACCTCCCCACTCCCGGCCCCGTCCCTGCGGCGGCGGCTGCCGCTCGGCCCCTGCAGCTCCTGCCCGCCGGGAGCGGGTTTCGGCACCACCGCACCCCCTCCCCTCCCCCCCGTCACCGCTGCCGGAGCCTCAGTGCCGGGCTGGCGGCCGCTGGAGGAAAATGCCACGGCTAGGATAAGGGGCTGCACCCGGCGGGTTTTCCTTTGGAAGGAGCGAGCAGTCCCCAGACGTCAGCCCGGCCGCCGGCTTCGTAAAGCCAAGCTCGATTCCTCTTTCTTTTTGAGTGCTTTTTGTCAGGTTTATTCCTTGTAGTCACCATTTTGGGTGGTGTTGGTGGCTGTTCCTGTAGCCTAAGTCTGCTTTAGGATGCTTTAAAAGGCCTGCGTTTTAGCACAGACCAGGGTAAATGAATTTCCCCGCAGAAATCCTGTAAAGGAAGGTGCAGGCGTGGGTCACCTGGGTCTCAGTGACACGGCATCGGCACCAGAACAATGGGAAGTGGGGAGCGAGGGCAGCGGGAGAGGCAGCGCTGTGCTGTAACAGGTCCTGCTGCTCTCTCGCACCCGGCTGTTCCGTCCCTCTCATTGCGCTCCGCTCTGTGTTTTGTCACTGAGTCACTGAAAGGATGTGTGTCTGAAAGGCTGGGTGTTATTTCTACCTGTGGTAGATCAGCTTAGAGCTGTGCTGTGGTCAGCTACGGCAGAAATGCGATCAGGTTCCCTTTATGTAAGCTCTCAGCGCTGCCTGCAGAGCGCTTGCGGTGGGGCTGGCTGCTGCCCAGCTCTGCACGCACCGCTGTTCATCGGAGTGCCGTTATTTCAGCGTGGGTTTGTCTGCTGCTGGGATTCAGCTAACTACTTCTCTTCTCACACCTTATATTTGAATCCTCCCGACTATTCACAGGAGTAATTCTTAGCTTGTCTGATGTTTTTTTTTTTGGGGGGGTGGAAAGGCATAAACTGTAGTGAGTTAGGTAAGCTGTTGCCTCAGATCTCCTTATCTGCAGGTGTTCTTCAGTGCCTCTTTTTCAGTCTCTTCCCACAGCACTTCTCATTTCTCTGCCAGATTGCTGAGAGCTATCTTTCAAACGTGCTGTGTAATTGCATTCTCTGAAACATTTAAGATATAACTATCTGTGGATGCTTTTGTAGCGTATGGTATAGTGGTACATAGGTGGCCTTAAATGATGTGGATGGAATTAGGATCGAAGTGAAAGATTCCATTTTGATTCCTTTATCACAAAGAAACGAATTGCAGCAGCAGATCTCTAATAGCAACTCAGTTTCCTGACGCTATGATAACGTATGGGTAGACATTGTACATCTTACAGTGGTGAGCGCATGGAAGGTAGAGCTCAGTGTTTGAGTATTGTTATATACCAGACATCACTGCTGAAATATTTCCCCGGATGTTATATAGTGCTGGAGAAGAAACCTTTTGGTTTGTAGTTTGTGCACAGCTCAAACTTTCTTTGTGTGTGATGTTCTTTCCATTGAATTTGTATGCGTTTTTCCCTTTAAGATATGCATTTACTTTAAATTTCATTTATGATTCTAAATTTTATTTAAAATAACTGGACTCCCATGTTTATTAATATACATGGCATTTTTTTTTAAAGAGCTTGTGCTACAGGACTGCAAATGTTTCATTAAAAATATTGAGGCTGCACTTTCTTAAATGACATTCTACACACGGATGTCTAATGAACAGGACAAACACAGAAAAGAACTATATTTTAATAATTCATCTTGCGCAAACATGTTTAAAAACTCTCAGTGATGGAAAATCCAGCTTACAAGCAGAAGGAGCCAATGCCTTCTGTGTAGCAGCGGTCTTCACCCCTTCTTGCTTATTGCCTTTGCAAAACTAGATAAGCAGCTATGGGTCCAAACAGAAGGAATATAATTGTATGTCATTAAACTACAAGAGGGTGCTTTGGGGGACAGTTACATGGCCGTTTTGATACAGTAAGGAGCCATAAAAGGAGTGAAGGAGGCTGTGTGTTTTTGAGATACTGATGAAGACATAACCTGGCTTTTATGCCCTGCTCCAACAAAAAAAGCCAATCCTGCCATGCCTTGTCCTTTGCTTCAAGGTGAGGCTTTGGGACTGGACTGGTTGTGTTGAGAATATTGCACAGGGAGTCACCAGGTGCACTTCCGTGGATGTTTCTAATGTATTCGCTGCCAAAACTTGAGCATTGCATCAGCTGAGTACTTACCTCTGCTGTAACAGCTGAGCTCTGTGTGGCACATGGCCTGTGGGAAAGCAAGTTCCCAAGTTCTCATTTCCATTCCTTTTGTCATCAACTTTGTAGCCCCTGTGTTTGAAAGAATCTTCCTGGCTTTTTGAGTGGTGCTGCCTTTCACCAGCGCAGTTCCTGCCGTGGACTCTGCACCTGCTCCAAGCAGGCTGACTGTGAATTGGTGAGTGCTGTAGCAGCTAAGTGCACGAGGTGCCAGTTCCTTCTAATGGCAGGAAGGGAGCGACGTGCCATGCTCAGCATCAGACTGTGCTTAAGGAAACTTGCTCTTGTCTCCAGTGGCAGTAGGACAGTTTACTTGTTACTGTCTAGAGAATTTCAGTTATTTCCTGCATTAAAGCTGCTCTGCGTGCCATTTAGGTGCTCATTCAGGAATGTTGCTCAACCCAGATTTTAAAACTACCTACTTGACTTACAGCAGAACTGGAAAATAGGCCTGCATTTTTTAGCTTGTTGGGCTGTCATACAGACTTGAGCGGGTTGGTTGCTTTAATTGGCAGGATCAGACTCCTGCAGAGTTCCTTGGAGAATCTGACTCCCGGCTATTGGCTTCACTGCACTGAGGTGCTGGGAAACCAGAGGGCTTGCCCTTGTGCCCTAGCGCATGCACTAGGCGCTTTGTTTCCTCTCAGACTGTGGTTTCTGTGCTGGCAGAGCACGGTGGTGGTGTGCTAACTCCTGAGCGGTGTCTGACTTCAGTGGAATTGATCTTGCACTGTTTTATTTGCTGTCCTTTCCCTTCAGTTCTTACCATACTGCTAACGTCTGAGGTCTCTGAGAGAAGCCTGTGGCGTCAAGCAAGGATGTCTGCTTCAGTGGCAGTTTGGAGCGTTTCCAAATACTCGTTCTTCCTGTTTATTGGTTGTGGTTTGGATGAGAATAAGAAACTATTGAATGTCACTGTTAGGCAGTGTCTAACTCTTTAATTACAACAGCAGAAAATGACATAATTGAAAATCCCAGTCTGTAGTAACATCCCCAATGTGTTATTGGAAGCTGTTCTTACTCTTTGGGAAAAGGGGACTTTGGAGGACATGCTTCTGGTAGAGAGCACACGATAAGTAAGCTCATGCTCCCCAGCTTCTTCTCAGGAAATGCAAGGAGTGATCTAAGTGCCAACAGAAGTACAACTGTTATTTTTTTTTTAAATTAATCTCATTTCAGCCATTAGTTCCATGTTGGAAGTATTTCTGAAGATGGAGGGACAGATTCTTTCTTTTGGATATACTAACACATCGTAGCTGAAAGCATGAAAATACATTCATGTATTGAACTTGTTTACCTTTCAAACCATCAAATCCATTCATGCTTTTTTTTTCCTTGAGAGTCTGCATGAGTTCTATTAAAAAAAAAAAAAAAACTAGTGGAAAAAGTAGTGTTACCCAGTGAACTACTGGTTTGCTTCATCTTCAGTATGATAGTAGTATGATGTAGTTTCTGCTTGCCTGGAAAAGGGTATTGTAAGAATTACGATGATTCTATCTCAAAAATTTGTGGTTTGAAGCTGAAGAGATGGAGACTGTGTTTAAGCTGTATGAAATAGTGCATGTTGTGGGTGAAAAGTGGTGGTGCTAATCTTGTTCTGTGTTCCCTTCTTCAAATTCTGTGAGACATGTTTTGCTGAGCAAGGAAATGTTTGAATGCAATGCGGATACACTGCACAGCCTAAAGGAAAATATAACAGTCAAGAGCTTAGTAACTATGTAACTTCCGTAATGTTAATCAAGAACAGTCACTTCTGACTGGCTTTTGTAGCAAGATGAATGCTCTGCTGCTCTTGAAGTTAAGCTGCTCTATTTGTGATCAGTTCAGGGCTGTGGGGCATGCAGAAGACTCCTCCTTTGGTTATGTCAGGGATTTTGCTTTGGGAAGTTCTTGGCCCTTTATAAGATGGATACTGGATTCGTTTAGCCACATTCCTTTTAGTTGGTATTACTGGATATGTGTTGATTGAGTTACTTGATATCATAAATCATTCACTTATTTTGGTGGTGTTAATATAAAAACTGACTTTGAGAGGAATGTGGAGTTCAGAAGTGCCACAAATAGGGGTAATGAGTGAAGGAAACTTTGGCAAGAAGGCAAGTAACGGATCGAGACTCCGAGCTTGTGGATTAATTCTGCATTGAACCTTTGCAAGAGCAGTATCATGGAGTTCATTCTGTTAGCTTTCAAACTGAACTGACAGACAGCTCGTCTTCTCCCTGTTTGAGAAACACAACGGATTTTTTTCTTACCTGTGTTCATGTATCAAGTAGAACTCCTTTGAACAGAAGCGGTGGGTGCAAATGATGTGCATGGAGTGAGCGCTGTGAAGTCGGCATGCAAGCACTTGGCTTGCTGCTCCCATGAACAATAGGATGGAATTTTTAAATGCCACAGACTTTATTTAGTGCCTATGTAATATGTCTGTATTATCTTGTTAAAATATATGCCCCGAGTCTCTTTTGGATCCATTACCATAGTTGTTAGAAAGCTCCTAATTAAATTCTATCTGCATAATGAGGTACGTGTGCATCGTTGCATCAAGTCTTGTGCTCTTCAATTTTTCCTGTAAAACGCTCATATAGCTAGATATCTTCCCATCTGCTTCCTTCCCTTCTCATCCTCTTAGGAGTCTCCAAGCTTTGTAGCTTTTAAGGTCAACTTGCCCATCTTCACTGTGAGCCCTTTGGTGACCCTTGTGCTTTCTTTGATATGATCTTTTTGCAGTCTTGCCACATGCCTTGATTAGTTTTGGTAGCCAGCAGCGAAGGTGGAGCTGGTGTAGCCTTGAGTGTTTCATTGCTACCTGAGGCCATTAGCAAGCACAGAGAGGAGGGTGTGAGAGCAGAGATCAGTATCTGCTTTATTCTAGGTTACAAACTGGAATAATAGAACATGTAAATAACAGGGCCATGTACTGCTGTGCCTGGTTTCTCATTAACAGGTTTTGAGGGTGCTGATTGTAGAGAAAGTGTGTGTTGTTGGAGAGTGCTGCCCTTGGTCAATGGCACTGAGGTAGTATGTTTGCTATAGTTCTTGGGTATTCTTTGATTCTCGTGTTTAAACGTTAGAGGTTGTTTAAAAAAGGACACAAAACAACTGTAATGTCCTTTAGTAGCAGTGGAGTTGGAAAAGCTGTAATTTGCAGACTGGAGTAGAAACTGTGAAATCTTTTTTCTTAATAGGTTTTTTTTTAGTTACAAAGTCTCTTCACTACAGTAGATACACCTATAGGGCACAGTAGCTGGGATTTGTGTATGTGAGGTTGTAGCCCAGCAATGTGTGATGATGGCTAGTATCGGGATAGACGCTTCCCCAGGACTCCAAACTACCAAAATTACCTCTCCAAATTAGAAGAGGTACTGGTAAGACAGTTTAACATATGGAGAATTCTTCTGACGTCCCCTAGTGCAGGTGTTTTGCATATCCTAGCAGAAGACTGTCTCAAGCATATGAAGATCAGGATGTCAAAGGACTCTTTTGTGATACTTGAACAGAAAGAGGCTTCTGTTCAGGCAACAGTTTCCATTTCAACTGCTTTTAACTACCTTGAGTGATAAGTGGTGAAGTGTGTTGGGTGGTTAATTCAGAATTTGCTGGAAAAGAATGGTAAACTGGGATTCAAGCTGCAGATATGTCTTTAAAGACCAAAATGTTCGAGAGAACATAGTGATTTTTATCAACTACAGATGATAGCCTAAACATCCAGAATTAAAATGAGTCTTGAAAAAAGCACATGTTCTGTCAATATGGAAGAACATAACTAAAGGTCACTGAGACAATCTGCCTGTTTTTCTGGGAATGCTCTATTCTGTGTGCTTGTAACACCTTGCGTACAAGATGTTGACATTTGAATAAAGGACACTTGAGAGTTCCTGTAAAAAAAGAAGACTCAATTCATTACTGTGTGTTTGAATAATATGTGCAACTGAACTCAAATACAAAAGGATCTGAATTGCATTAAATCACCAGATTGTGCCTTGTGTTTCTGGCTAAGATGTGTTTTCTGGGAGAGAAACCTTGTCCTGTGAATGATAGCCCTTGCTGCAGGTGTACTTTTGCATTCAGACACTGGATAATCCCCCAGTGAAGCTTCAGAAAATCAGGTTTCATGAACGCAGTTGTTCTCACGGAGCTACTGTACAAGGTATGGAGCATAATAAAAGTAACTGGGGCGAGTTCGGCCTGTGTGGACTTCAAGGCAGCAAGTTTGTCCCAGAATGTAATTTGAATCTTATCTAACTTCTTGTACTTGAACTGTTTGGAGTTCAAACTCTTTGCTTTTAGAGTGAACTGCAATCCTACTTAAGCAGGGTTGAACAAAGCAACCCCTCACGAGTGAGTGTCCCAACAGTGCCATTCACTCTTGGGTTAATTCAGTTTTGTGAAAGCTCAACTGGAAGCTTATATGACTGCCAGATGAGTGTCAGATACCGAAATAGTCAGTTCAACCCCCCCCCCAAAAAGTACCTGTTGCAACACTGGAATCTATATGGGTAGAATTCCAGGCATATGTAAGCCACACACACACACACACACACACACACACACACCCCATTGCAGCTGCATTTCCATCTGCGTGACTCTAGTTTGCCTGTGTAAGATTAGAGTGGCTACAGAGCAAGCAGTTATGAAAAGCTTGTTATCCTAATTTATTCAGGTAGATGCTTTGTCAGAGGGAGATACCAAGAAAATCCTGGGGATGGTGAGTAGCTCCTAATGAATCAGCTGGTCATGGGACCCACATCAGGAGAAACAACTCATGGCTCAGGCTGCAGTAGGATGTCAGAGCAGATTCTGAGTATTACGGTTGAGGGCTGTGACAAACATGATTTGTACTTTGCGTTTGGATGGATGCTGAATCTAAACAAGGTTAAGCAACCCACTAAAGTACCACATAACTTCAGTCATTCATTGATTTGTTTTTAAGAAAGGAGGTGGTGATGGGAGGAGGATACAGCTTCTTAAGGCTAAAAGAGAGCTGAAAAGGTGAAACATTGCAAGCTGCTTACTTGGTGGGTATGTATCACTCACCAAGATACTGTAAAACCATAAAAGAAAAGGATCTGGCATGGCTAAATAGTACAGCAGAGGAAGCCACTGTGAATGAGAACATATTTTCTGAAAAATTAAATATTACATTTTCTGTGTGTTACGAATGCAGAAAAGAATGAAAGTAATGATAGGCTAAGTATGAAAATGCAGTGTCATAGCCCTCTGGCCACCCCCTCCATCTAACCCTTCAGAACACACACAGGTCTCCTCTCAGTCTTGAGATGGGCATGAAATTAATCTTCCTTTTTTTCCCCTTTTCTGAAACATCTATAGTGCAATACTACCTGTAGAACCAGAGGACCACTGAGCAGGAAGCATTTAGAGAAGGTGAAAAAGCAGCAGGAAACAAGCTTTGCTTTTGTGTGTTACAAAACAAAGCACTGGAAGTTAAAGAGTGCCTCAGGAGATCTCAAGTTGCATTGTTTGGAGGAGGCACTGCCTGAACAAACTGAAGAGCGGTCACTTGTCAGGATGAAACATGTTCACGTAGCTGAAGGAGTTCAAAAATATAATGGATTACTAACTATAAACCATAACCCAGTGCTTCAAATTGAGCCATAGATGACTAGAAAGGGGCAGTGGTGACTTTTTCTTTTTCAAAGGAGTTATTGAAAAAGTGGAAGGCACCAACTAGTAAGGTGGGCCAACAGTGGAGATGGTGGACCCATGAAAGGTTCTGAGTTGAAAAGACAGCAGAAGTTTTACATGGTCTGGAAATTACTTGTCATAAATAGTTGGAAAACAGCTTTGCCTGGAGATAGTTATTTGGGTTAGTAAAGGTAAGGGCTGATTGTGAAGGCTCAGGGAAGGACCTTGCAATACTGAGGGATATCTTGGAGGGGGTGAATCAGCTGGTGGAGGAGTGTGGCACAGCTCAGAGCTGTCAGAAGGGAGGGATTTTCTGGCTCGGAGCAGGAAGGGGGAGATGTCAAGGAAAGGCTTTTCTTTTGACAGCAGCAAATTCTTGGGTCAGAAGAACAACATGTACAGTGTATCATTAAATTTACTCCTTTACTTTGAACTTCTTGCCAAACTATGTGTCGTGGCAAAAGGTGTTAATTAAAAAAATAAATCAAAGAACAAAAGGAATAAAGTGATAAATTGCCATTCACCATATAGTATTAGCTGTCTCAGAAGTGCGGTTTATTGGTTTGTTGTTGCTGGTTTTTCCTCCAGCTGTAGAATATGACATTTCCTGTGCTCACAAAAAGGTCTGATTGCTGGAGGATTTGTTCTGAAGTAGAAAATGCTCTCTGCATAAGCCTTGCTCTCTGATAAGAATAGTGATGCTCTTCTAGCATATCAGTTGTGCCATGTTCTGCAAGCATCCTGGTGATGCAGAAAGCCTTGAGTTAGACCTCCAGTTAAGAAATTCTGCAAGCACATCTTTCCCTGCCATGTTTTCTTTGTGTTACTATTTTGTTGAGTACTATGGCCTTTTATTTTTCCACGACATGTTGCAAATTTAGTTCCGAGTCCATGATACGTGCTTCAATCACAAACTGTGTTCCTTGTAATCTTGTATTCTTTTGTAAAGGTTTCTTTGTCTTCTTAAAGAACGCTATATCTAAAAATCAAATACTGAAGACTTAGCAAGATTGAGTGACACTGGAATATTTCAGGATAAAATGTATGTTTCTGAAGTAGGAGTGTAGTAGTAAAAAGAGTGCAAAACTTAGAATATGCTGTTTTACCTGTTCTCATTTTTATGATTAATAGACATACCTTAGAAGGAAAAGCATGCAAAGTTGTTGAAGTGCATCTTTTGTTTTTTTTTCCTGCTAGGTCATTTAGTATTTAAACTTTAATTGTGAGAAATTATTGGTGGACAGATAATCAGTGTATTACTTTCTTGATATTAGATATGTTAGTTCTCTAGATGAAAGGGAGAGAAGAAGGCAATTAAATGTTTCTGTCAATAATTTCTCTGAATTCTGAAATTTATTCACATGTATGTGAATACAAATGTGACTATCTGAACTCTTTCTGACTCTTTAAAATTACTGTGATCATGCATCACATAGAAACTTGAAGTGAATAACATCCACACAACTTGTGACAAGCCTTCATAAAATGAAGGGATGTAGTAATTATTAAACAGTTTTCCTGGGTCGTAGGAAAGGTCTACTGACTTGTCTTTGACGGTTAGCTCTAGCAGATCTTTAGAAAGTAAAGTAAGATGAGGGCGTATAGTGTTGATTTCCTAGTGACACGTTCCTGCTTCATCAGCTATCCACAGGTGTTGTCTCAGAGAGAAATGAAAATTAGGGGTCGTGGGTTTCCACTGTAGTGTTCATTTTCTGTTGCTCTTGCACTCTTTAGAAACAAAGGAACCTCAGACAAGAAAGAATGTGGTACGTATGTTATTTTTTACCTTGAACTAATTGTATTGATTAGTTGTTGAGTCTGTCTTTGTGGCACCAGACAAGATATAGCTGATCTTCCCAGTTGTAGTTGTGGTCCAGTGTCAGTGAGCGCCCTTGCACATCAGCGACACCTGGAGAAATGAAGAGATGCCCTGGAAGTACACACATTGTAGTAGCATGGCTCTGTGGGTGTTGCACTGTGGTCTTGTTATAGACCAGAACCCAGTGCCGAGGTCATTGGTGGTGGTGGGACCTGGGGTGAAGCTGCAGAGCAGGTGCTGATGCCAGCAGCCATGTCAGGAGCAGTACGAGGCTCCAATTCTAGTGGTAATCACAAACAAGTCATAATGTTTTGGCAACGGAATTTGTTGTTCTCTGCAGCTGAACAAGTACAGACTTCTCTTTATTCTCCTCACCTGTACCTGGGAAGTCTTCAGGTACCGAGGAAACTTCATAGTGAAGATAAGGATAGTTGTGAACTATGCTTCTGAGCTGACATCTTTTACAAAGTAGCTTTTCTGACTGGCAGACATTATCCTTCCTCATTTATTAATACATAAGAGGCTTTCATGACAGAATCTGGTTTTTATCTGATTTTTGACTGATATCTTCTGTGCAGGAAACAAGCAACAATCCACGCTGGGATGAACCATAAGCTGGTTGTAAATACTTTTAAATACTCTGGGCTTGCTTTCGTTGTATATCAGAAAATTTATAGTAGAGAAGACAATTTTGTTTTCTGTGCATTTAATGCATGCTAAATAACTACTCCCTTTTTCAAAGTGTTTTAAAATTCAGTCAAACGAAGAACCAGTTGTTTGACTTAATGTAGTTAATTCAATTTTGCTTCATCCAACTTGTTTTAGGTAATACAGTTTTCTTTTTCTTCTGCCTTTAAAAGTGTCCCATAGAAAATTCAGGGATTTTTAGAATTATCTCATTTTGGAATTGTATATGTAATGCAGAGAGTGCCAGTGAAAGTACAATAGCTTTAAAATGACCCTCAGCGAGAAGTACATGACGTAGTTTTACTTCAGGTTGTTTCCATATGTTGAAAAAAGCCTACTTCAGCCATATTGAGCTTTCCCTCATCATTGCAGTGGGTGTAGAACTCAGCTGCAGCTTTCTGCGAAGGTGAATGTAGTGTCTCAAGCTGACTTGGAAGGATGATACCAGTGCTAGATGTGCTAACTTAATCCTGAATGAGGCAGCTGTGCCTTTGTTACATCTGATTGATCTCTTTCTTCAGACCACTTCAGCACTTATCTGAGCATACAGCAGCCCCTTTCACCCTTTTGGTGAGGTTTTCCTCAAATCTTTTTCTGAAAGTACAAAGTCATTGATCAGACTTGCTGTGTGTGCTAATTAGTTTTGACAAGTGTTTGGATTCAAAGTGCTTTCTGGAAGTCAGGTGCCTAATATGCAGTTTCTCTGACTTTGTACCAACTGCGTTGTAACAAGCACTTTGTCAGTATGCAGTGATCTTTGGGGCTGGGGGTGAAGGCAAGGTATGTTAGTCAACTTCCTGTAGGGGTGGAAAGGATTTCATATCATCTTTGTGTAAGCTCAAAGTAGAGTAAGGTAAGTTTATGGGATCTAAGTCAAAGCTGTTGAATTCCAGCCCAGGCTATTTCATTAAGGTTGGAAAGACCACTAAGATCATGGAGTCCCACCATCAACCCATGCCTGTGACTGCTCTAGACCATGTAACTCAGTGTGACAGCTCTCCTTTTCTTGAACACATCCAGAGATGGTGATCCTACCACCTCCCTGGTCAGCCTGTTCCAATGCCTCACCACTCTTCTGAGAAGAATTTTTTCCTGATATCCAACGTGAACCTCCCCTGGCACAATTTGAGGCCATTTCTTCTTGTTCTATCGCTGCTACGTGGGAGAAGAGGCCGACCCCCACCTCACCACACCCTCCCTTCAGACAGTCATAGAGAGCGATAAGGTCTCCCCTGAGCCTCCTCTTCTCCAGACTGAACAATCCCTATGGGCATGTGTTTTGCTAATTTCTTCCTTCCATCTCACATGTGCAGTGAGACCACATAGCTGCTATGTCCAGCTTCTCTAGACCAATTTTCTTCTCCTCTCCTAACTTGAATGCTACAGTTTAATTTATAGAGTAATAGAATTGTTTTTAATTTCATGTTATCTCTTTCTTCATTGGTAGTAAATTAAATCTTTGCTATTGAAGGCCATTTTGATGTTCATCAGTATAATAAAACCTCTCATTCATCCATGCTGTTCTTTGAAGTTCTAATAGGTAGGTAGGGGAGCACTTAATGTTTCTTGCATGGCTTCCTAGCATATATGAAAGTTACTGTCCTTGTTTTACCGTCAATAGCGCGGACATTCTGTTGGTTGCATGGTTTTGGGTTCAGTGTTACTTGACATTCATCTGATAAGCTGTTCAAAGCTAAGATGTCTGTAGCACAAATTCACTTTCAGCTGGGAAAAGAAAGGGCACTGTCGGTAGAAGCTGGGGGATGTAAGAATGGAGCACAGCCCTGCCAAAAAGGACCTGGGGGTACTGGTGGATGGCAAGCTGGCCATGAGCAGCACTGTGCCTTCACAGCCCAGAAAGCCAACCATATCCTGCGCTGCATCCGAAGCAGCGTGGCCAGCAGGGCGAGGGAGTGATCCTGCCCCTCTGCTCTGTGCTGGTGAGGCCTCACCTGGAGTACTGCGTCCAGATGTGGAGTCCTCAGTACAGGAGAGACATGGAGCTGTTGGAGCACGTCCAGAGGAGGGGCACAAAAATGATCCAAGGGATGGAACACCTCCCTGTGAGGACAGGCTGAGAGAGCTGGGGCTGTTCAGCCTGGAGAAGAGAAGGCTCGGGGGAAACCTGAGGGTGGCCTTTCAATATCTGAAGGGGTGGCTGTAAGAAAGAAGGAGACAGACTCTTTAGCAGGGTGTGTTGTGATAGGATAAGGGGAACTGGTTTCAAACTAAAAGTGGAGAGATTTAGACTGGATGTAAGAAAGGTGTGTAGGTTTTTTTTTTTTTTGCAATAAGGGTGGTAAGACACTGGAACAGGTTGCCAGGAGAGGTGGTGGATGCCCTGTCCCTGGAGACACTCAGGGTCATGGATGGGACTCTGAGCACCTGATGGAGCTGTGGGAGTCCCTGTTCACTGCAGGGGGTTGGACTAGATGGCATTTAAGGATCCCTTCCAACTCAAACTCTGATAATGCATTCAGGTGATTTTAGATTAATACTGCTGAGACTGAGTCACTTTAACAACACTATGACAGCTGTACTTAGTTTTTTGTTATTTTTATTACTATTGATATTAATGGAATTCTCAAAGGTAGAATTAAAAAAAAATTTAATCCTATGTTGTATTAGTATCCTTATCTTTAATTATCAGGATTTTCAAGTTCTTTTGGGAATAAGAACCATAAACAATTAACAGGTTCATTAATTTTCTACGGAATAGATGCTGCATTTACAGTTCCTTTTGGTAGTTTTAAGCTGGTAGAAGCTGTTTCCCTCAGATATTTAACTGCTGACAAATTTTACATTTCCTTATTTTTAAAGAACCGTTCTTAAGTTGTGACTAGTTAATTTCAAATTTCTGACCTTCTTTAACTGTAATGTAAATTTGGAATAACAGCCACTGATTTTTAAGGCTTTAGTACTTTTGCTATTTTGATTACTCAGTTTTTAACTAATCTCATGATCAGCATTTAGGATATAGTATAGCTCAGTATCAGTACATTTGTACAACGTGCATGATAAGAGATGAAATAACAGTAGAATTGATGTTTATTTAAGGTGTCTTTTAGGTAACAAGCCTCCTTTCCTTCCGAGTGTAGGATGTCTTCTCTGACTTGCTTGACATATGTATTCTTAAAGTATCCTTTCTAACAAATGATAAGAACACCAGGCATTACAGTACTACAGCTTTGCAAAGTGCTTGCATTCAGCAGTCATCTCTTCCTACTCTTTGCTTCCCAGCAGTGGTGTGCCAAGGAAGTTCCTTTATTCTTGTCACTTGACAACTGTCTGTTACTCATAAGGAGTATTCCTGTGCTGAAGATGCCAGCCTGCTGAAATGCAGGAATACATGATTGTAATGGAATATAATTGTGCATATTCACCATCCGTTCTAAGTATGCTGTGCTGTGGAGGATATGCTTGAACTTACTTGAAATCTCACTCTCAGGCGACTGAGAAAGCGGTCACATTTTCCCAACAGGATCCTTGTGTTAGAAGAACTGTAGTTAAATTATGGTTTGAGTCTTTCTGTGCCCTTAAAATGCAAGCTGCTAGATAGCCACTGCTGTTGCTTAGTTTGCTGGGAAAGGTGTTTACAGTTTATTAGTTTTTTTTTTTCCTGCCTTGTCACACTGAATATCTTCATCATGGTTTTATGATTTTCGGTCATTGGTACTCCACATCATAACATCATGTAGTGAATGTACCTGGTTCTCAGAAGAGAAGGACTACTACATTCCCCATGGCACTTTGCTCCTCTGTTACCATTTTCCAGCCGAAGGGAAAAGATAAAAGCTCACAGTATAAAAACCTGCAGATCACGAGACCTCGTCCCTTTTTTCCGCCCGTCTCTCGTCTTGGCAGCACCTCGCTCTCCAGCCGTCTTATTGTCGGTAGTAGAGTAAGGCCTACCTTGATTTTGGGACATTCTCTCTCTCTGTATTGGATTTATCAGCTTAAATTGTAATTATATTGTATTATAGTGTGTTGTTTTGCATTCCGATATCTTATTTAGTAAATTAGTTTGTTTTCTCCTCAGATTGTTGCCACTGTTCTTTGCTCTCAGGGCCATCTCCTTACCCTTTTCCCCTTTTCCCTTTTCCCGGGGCGTGGACCCGTGGATCCCCTGTCCCCTTCGTCATGGAATCGGGCCTAACGCCCGTAAACTGTTGACAATCTTCAAAGAAAGTGATTGTCCCAATGCAAAACCACAGGGAGGCTCTTCGGAGTGTGTTATGATAAAAGCAGACTATGGGTAAAGTGTTTCTAGAAGTTGTGTAAAATAAGCTCTGTCACTTTGACCTTTCCTTTGATTTCATAACACTTTTTGAAAATGTCTATCCCTCCCTTTAAAAAATATTTTCCTAATTCTCACAAGTCCCAAGGAATTACAGTAAGCCAATCTAGCTTGGCTCGATCAAACTTGGATTTTCCTACTTTTGTTAATGGAATAGCTGATACTGATGGTGTAGTAGGTAACCATAGCAGGTTTCTGTTCTCAGTGTAGAACAGATGTTGGAGGATTAAGAACTGGTTTATTGCTTTGTAATTCAGCTACATGTGCATCATCTGGTGAATTTAAGCCTTAAGTCTTTTGTTATTTTTTTCAAGATCTGGAGGAGACTGTAGTGCAGCACTTAAAATGCACTTTACCCCTAAATTTTACCTTTTTCTTTTTTTTAATTTTTAAAACCATGCTTACATTTCCTCCAAAACATCTGAGTAGTGGAGAAGAGGGCAGAGCCTCCTTGCTCCTGGTAGCAGAGTGCAGCGTCCTGGCAGCTGGGAAGAGCAGAGGAGCGAGTGGTGAATGGCACACAGCCACGGAGTGTTGAGGGGTGGTGGGGGGTAGGGCAGGGCTGGGCGCGGCGCCTCGGAGCTCAGGTCTGAAGCTGCCCTTCAATGCAGAAGTCTTATTTTTCCAAACTTCTTATTTCATCCAATGTGGGTATGTTCTTGCGAGGAGAAAAAGGACGCAATGTTAACTCCCCCCTCTTCCCCCCCAATTAAAGTGATAATTGTAGAACACTCAGCATGAACAAATGAAAGTGTTTTTTTTCCAGTTTTGTTCTAGGAAACAGCTGAAGTACTTTTTTTCTAAGAATTCCCAGAGAAAATGCCATCTGGTATGGAAAATTTTGATCTAGACTTTTAATTTGGCAAAAATTTGATCAGTTAAAAATAGAGTTCTACAATCCTAAGTATAAGGGAGTCTTAATTGTAGTCAGTGCTACCAGAAGTGCTTGTAACACCAGTTGTACGGCAGCACTTCTCTCTATACTGAGTTCTCCTTCAAATACCATGAAGTCAAAGCAGGCAGGTCAGAGGGAGAGACCTTCAGTCTGAGCAGTCCTGCGCCACGTCCTGTCCCTGGCAGTGCTTGTAAGAGCTGCGGTTGTGTGGTAGCACTTCTCATGCAATAAGGATCTCTCCAAATGCCTTGAAAACTGGATGTATAAGTGAACAGAACAATGAGAATAACCTCTTGTCCAATCCATTTTGCTTCATATTTACATCCAATAGTGGCTGTAAGCCATTGCAATCTAAGGGAGGTAGAAAAGACAGAGGGAAATTTTTCCAGCTCAGCATCATTTCACCTTTCATCAGCAGCGTAGGAAAGCCCTGTGCTGGAGAGCTGAGGTGGTGCTCAGCAGCTGCCTGGAGTGCTCTGTGAACCCCCTGTCTGCCATAGACGTCTCATTTGATTTAAAGTCCACTTATGCTTTTCGTTCCTA
Source organism: Numida meleagris (assembly GCF_002078875.1). Classification (NCBI taxonomy): domain Eukaryota; kingdom Metazoa; phylum Chordata; class Aves; order Galliformes; family Numididae; genus Numida; species Numida meleagris. The sequence continues at coordinate 174,488,226 of NC_034409.1, read as the reverse complement.
TAACAATGTCATCGTTAGGCACACGGTTTAATTATGTGCCTAATACTGATAGTTTCTTGTTTTCAGGCTTAACGCAGCTACTTTTCCCATAGGGTGAAAAATAGAGACTTGCTCCATATTTGGATGTTTTTCGTTATGTATGAATGAGATTGTGCTCAGTGTTGGCTCTGTTTATTTTCCAGGACAGAGAGTTTAAAATTTTTATCATATAGAAGCATTTTAATGCCTTCTGTCTTTGTCCTCTTTGCTCTTTTTTCCTGTGTCAGCTCTTGTATGTCCCCCTTTTATCTCTCTGATTCAATGTAATTGCCCTCTTACTGAAATCTGCTCTCGCCCACTCACTGTTTCATTCCATTCTTCCTCCCCATTAACCGTGTTCATATTTTCTCCATTAATCTCCTACTTTTTCCTCTTTTCTATTAGAAAGGTTGTTGCAAACAGTGGGTTGTCTTTGAGGCCTGTGAAAAATCTCTTGGATGGACGTGGTGGTAAAGAGCTCTCATTGAATTTGTAGTGCCATTTAAAAAAAAATTCTTTTCTTCTTTCACAGGAAAGATGATAAAGATTACGCTTTAAAGCAAATAGAAGGTACTGGAATTTCTATGTCTGCATGCAGAGAAATAGCAGTAAGTAACAGTTCTTTCTACTAGCAAACAGACTTATTAAAAGTACTGATTGAGTGCATGTTTTTGTTTGCTGAATCATGTTATTCTGCTATGGGTCCTATATTTTTATCATGGAGGTATCAAATAAATACAAATGTCATGGAAACGTGCACCTGCTTTACTTGCTGCCAGTGAATGGCTGTTTTTCAATTAAAGTTTACTGCCTGCCTCAGGGCAGATTAAAAGCAGAGTTTAGAGATGTGATTGGAGTCAGTGGTTTAAATGACTACTTTGTTCTGACTTTTGCATTACTACTTCAGTTATTTCTTAAAGAGATACTAATTCTTATTGGCTCAGAACAATTAAAACATGCTAGCTTTTATTTAAATGAAGATTTCAAACTAAATAGGCCTGATTATTGCCTTGGAGGTTGGAGCATACCCATGAATATTATTCTTGTATTTTCCTAGGTTATTCAGGTTTATATTTTTATTTTCTATGTTGTTAGATGAACAAGAATAACGTGTTCTAGTTTCTGTGCAAGCTTGTCACAAACCATAATTGAAACTAGATGGGTAAATGCAGTATGTAGAAGTTTCCAGTTAATTACCAATGTTCTTCTGTTGGGAAGGTGTTGGATTTATTGAAGTGATTAATGAAAGGAAATGCCCATAACCTGTGAGGGTGAGGAAGGCAGTTGCTTGTTTTCAGTCCATATTTTCTAAGGATTTGCAACCTGTGGATCTGCCTCAAATTTGTTTTTGCTTCAGCTGGGTACCAGGCTTGAAGCTGAATTCATAGATTCAAACAAATTAGTTATTGAACTGAATGAGATGAAAAAGAAAATGAGCTGAAAGAATATTCTTCAAGAGAAGGTATTTTTACCAGTTTTTGGAAGCTGACCCTTTCTGTCACATTAGACATCCATGTGGAACTGAAGGAGCTGAAAACAGGGTCTTAAATTCTGAACATTCCAACAATTATGACAGAAAATATTCCAAATATTGCAACTTCCATTTCAGGGGATTTGGGAAAACATTTTGCTTATATTTTTGCAGTCATTTCCCTGAAGAGTTTAAAGTTCGTTCGTTCTTCTTGAACTTGGCAGGAAAGCTTGGCTACTTTATTGGGGAAGTGTGGTCTTTTGACGCTAGAATGATACTTATGCAATTTGTATCTGTTACAGGAGAATTGCTAACTTGGCTGACAGTCAGGAGGGACTTGGCCTCTTTGCATGACTGTTGTTGAGCATCAGGGTCTCCTGTAGTGATAAAACATGAGCTAGAAGCAGGGAGGCTTCCTCCTTGCTCTGCGCTGCTGTACTTGCAGCACACACCCTTGGAAGAAAACAGCAGTACAATGCAAAATTGACATGGGAGAGTGTTAGAGAGGAAAAAGGGGGAATGCTCTGAAGGCACCAAAATCACAGTGGAAGTGCGCGTCAAGACCAAAGGGTGGAGTGGAGCCCAGTAGTTATTATGGAGATAGAAAGTTGGAGTAACCTTGAGCACTTGTTGGTTCTGCTTCGTTTTCCGTCTGGCTTTCACCGTGCTGATGTGGTTGAATTTTCCTGCAGTTGATTTAATAATTCATCATGGAATTTATTGTTTGGTTTATTTATCTCTTTTTTTCACTGTTCTTGTGACATTGTTTTTTGGAGTTAAGAGGAAAATTACCTCCCTATTCCCTCCAAATTCTTTATTCATTTTTTTAAAATTCTATTAAACAGAATTCCCTGTTCCTGTAAACTAATGTTGTAAGAAAGAAAACCAGGAGCTTCATATGGAGAAGGATCAAATAAAAAGTAATACCTAGATTGTTTATATTGATTATGTAATTGTAATGTATACATGAATGTACTAGTGAGTTAATCAGAAGTGTTGTGTTCTAAAATGGAATCCGTACATCTAATTAATGAACTTATTATTTGTCATACTTAAAGTTCAAGTCTGAATGACAGACTACAGCAATGTGTTCTAGACTGTTCTAATGAATGCTTTTTACGTGCACAGTGGTGTTGAGAGGAAGCTAGACACAAGCTTCTGTTGCGAGTGAGATGTATCCATTTCACTTTCTCTGGAGACTGAAGCTTTTGTATGTTCGTCACAGTAACAGAATCACTTAAGCAATCCCTATAATGTATATCAAACTGCAAACTAATTTTTTAGAACTATACCGTGAATTTTGTCTTTCTTACTACAAACTAACTTTAGGACTCAGGTAACCTATATGTATAAAAATGCCCATAGCCTACTTTTCTAAGTCATCTATTTGAGGCAGGCATCCAAGCTGATGTCATCAGAAAATAGAATAGTTACTGAACTACATCAGTAAAAGTAAGAGCTGTGACTAGGACAGGAACCAGAGCTTAAATGACTGCCTTGGTTATGGGATGAGCTCAACCTTGTGTGTGTGTGTCTGAAAGAGTCTTGCACTTCTGTACTTCGTGAAGCTTGAGAAACTCGACATAATGTTCCAGCTAATCTCTTGTCCTGTTGAAAGAAGAGATTTTTTTTGTTAAACTAATTAGTAGGTAGAATTAAGGGGTTTTGCTAATGATGCTAATTGAGTATAATATCAAGATAGTTGCAGTTGGAGACATTTGAGCATTCTTAGGATTTTGTAGTGTGGTACATTAAGTTCATCAATGGAAAGTTAAGTTTTGTTGGCTTTCCATTGTGTGAAGAAGCTGAATTGAACCCTCCTTCAGTCATAGCATTTCGGCTTGGATGTAATGCAGGCAATCTAATGTTCACATGTCTGAGTGTAGACAAAAGACAGGTTGATTTCTGTCCCCAGGGCAGGAGGCTCAGCGCCCACTGCAGCCCTCCTGCTGCCCTTACCTGAACAGAATGCCTCTGCAGCCATCCTGCCAGCTGCGTCATTGTGGCTTTCTGCTCCTGTGCCAGAAGGTGGTGGGGCAGTAGGGACAGGTGAAGCAGCAGGCCTGTGCCTGGTCGGGTGAGGAGGAAGCCTGCCTGCCTTTAGAGTCGTGATCTTGGCTGAATTGACTTCATTGGAAGAGGCAGGTTCCCCAGTTCATGGGTGGCTATCATGTTCCTTCCACATCAGCAGTGAAAGGAGTCTCCCACAAAAGAAAATATAGAAGTCATTTAGGTGAGTACAGTCCTTGTTTTAGAAGACAAGTAGTGGTTTTCTTGACAACTCTTCTGTGTGGTAAGAGGTGGGAAAACACGTTTGATTTGACTCCCTTGGACCAATCTAACGACTCTCACATACTATAGTTTAGTAGTATGATATGTATACAAGCAATATGATTGAGGGATTTTGTATAAAGGGAGGGTAGTAGTAGGTTTAGTGATGTGAAAGTGGAATAAAATACCTGTGAACAGCAGAATCTGTTGAGCCTGGTGGCAGGTGCCTGTATCACTGGGATTTTTCATCCAACTCCTTACTTCTAGTGAATCCTGAACATCTCAGTAACTTCTAATAGTTTGAATGTGCTTGGACATGAGAGATGCTGACAAATATTGACTTGTATATATGATCGTGGAAGACTCAATTGTTTTGGAAACCACAAAAGTTAAATCTGCAGTGTGCATTTTTTTCATGGGATGGCCCATCAGTGTGGAGTGAGTATTTCTGCATCTGAAGAAGGGAGATCGAGGAACCTCAGTATGAGCCCAAGACCTGCTCATAGGAATGTTGGTTCTCTTGCTGTATCTTGAACTACGTTTATGAAAACAAGGGCGAGCCCAGATGGGACGGACATGGGGGTTATGGCACTGAAGTCGAACAAGATGTATCATCATCAGCTGCAGATTTGTATTTCTTTGAATGTGAGCCAGGTTTCCGTTCCTAATCTAAGAGAAACCTTTCTGACTGGGGAAACAATCTTGAATCATCGTATTAATTGCAGGTGAAAAGGACAGTCATTTGCTGAGAGCCAGGTGAACAATTTTTGTCTACTTTCTCTGTGTTCTGTAGAACTAAACTAGAATATAGAAGGAGGTATCAGAGTCCCTAGACCAAGAAGCAGCATCTTGCTGGTTGCATACTGTGCTTCTTGCAATCTGTTTTTTGTTTGTTGATCTCTGTCAGCTGCTGGACATGAGGCAAGTCATTTGGTAGGAAAGGCACCTGCCATTTGTGCTCGAGTGGCCTGGTTCATGGAGAGTGAGGTTGCTGGAAATCCTGCTTACGGTCTACATCATACATAAGCTCTTCTGTCCTGCAGACAGCGTCTGCATTTATTGCTCTGTTAGCTCTGTCCTGGAGCGTTTCAGCCTTTCCAAGACAGTGATTCAGGGATCATCTGTCATCACTGCAGCAATAATTTCCTCATTCTGATGGTTTTGCTGATGTACATTAGCCATCCTGTTCACTGAGATGCTCGTGGCTGTCTAGCTTTGACCAAATGTATCAGCTTTTAAAGCGGGCTGTAAGAATATGTGGTTAACAGCTATTCAGCATAAAAGGCAAGGGTAAAAAACCAGCAGGAATGAGAACACAGATGCATGAATCATAAACAGCCTTTATCAATGGTAGTAACAAAAGCCAGAACTCTTACAGCACTGATGATAATGATGGGCCACAAAAGGAACCTGTCAGGCTTATCCTTGAATAGATTCAGTGAGGGCTTTGTAACTGATGAGGCGGAAAGTAGATTGCCACAGATGTTACAGGAGAGTGCAGAGATGTTACTTGGTATTTGGGAGGGATTCTGGGACTGTGTAGAATTTACTGTGGGATGGTCAGGGGAAGGACAAAAGTCAGGAAGGGTCGGGATCAAGGTGGGTTTGGGAGAAATATGCGTGTAGAAATGGAAAGGGAATGAGGATCTGATTTCATGTGAGCAGGCTGATGGGTATTGGCTCCTTGCTACTCTGTGGCTACATTGCTCAGGGTGGTGGTGAAGTTTCATGTCTAAACCGGTGCCTGCAAAGGAGGTGCTATTCTCTTGCTTGTGTTATCTGTGACTGGTCATGCGTACTCGGTGTTTTTACATGCACAAGTCTATATGTGTGCGCAGTTTAGAAATACACCCTCTGCTACTTACACATGGCCTCCGGCTGAATTTGGAAGTGGGAAAGCAGCAGCTTGGCATGTAGCAGATCAGGAGGAATGCTATGAATTTAGTAATCCACAGTATTGGCTATTTCTGGCATGAACAAAGGAAGATTATGTTTATGTTGCTTGGCTGTGCAGACAGGGGACCCTTCTGCTGGGTTACTGGAGGTTTCTCATCTCTGAGCTGTATTTTGGACCAGCTTTGATGATAGATTCTTTGTGTTCTTTAAGATGAATCCCATTTGATGTGAAGAGGATGGGTTTTTAAAGCTGATGATTTTTGTTATGTGGAGAACAAGGAGTAGGATGGACTTAAAATGTTGACTTTTTCTTACTTTTCCCTCCCAGTGGGAAGGCTGAAGGTGGGCAAGAAGCTGGGAGGGGTGACAGCAGGGACAGCTGAGCCAGATTGGCCACAGGGATAGTCTATGTCTTGTAACATCATTCTTGGCATTAAAAACTGAGGGGAGATGGATTTGGGGAAGGAGCCATTGCTGGGAGGCAGTCTGCATCAGTCTGCTCAAGGGAGGTGACAAGTTAGTACTTCTGTATTGCTTTATTTTCCTCATTCCTTCTCTTATTAAACTGCCTTTATCTTGACCCAAAAGTATTCTCACCTGTGCTCTTCCTCTTCTTTTCCTTCCTGGGGCTTAGCTGCTGGCTAGGGTCAGCCCACCACCAATGACCCCAACCTGTAACTGAAAAAAAAAAAAAAGCAAATAAGCATTTCTGTGGTGTTCTCCTCCCCGCCTCAATAATTATGTTGTGTAGGAATTATAGACATTTACAGAATTCCACACTTGTTCTTTCAGATCCTGCCTTAAAATTCCTCTATGTAATGCTTTTAAGCATTTTAAGAAGTTTAACATACTATAACTGTACAGCTCTCCTATGTACAAAATATTGGCAGGAAGGCTCAACCTCTACTGCCACACTGCCATTATCCACCTCTGATGTCATGGGCCAAAATCATAAAACAGGAGGCGTTACTTTTAGAGCAGCCCTTCTACTTCCTTAGTAGTAGCTAAAATGTTAACATATATGACTGAAGTATCAATGGAAAGGAACTAATTATCTTGTTCTCTCTATTATCTAAGGGAACAAAATTCTCCTATTAGATTCAATCTCAGACATAAAATACTAATTTTTATACTCAAGGACTAGTTTGAATTGTCCTTGGCTTTTAGAAAAAAAAGCTAGCCACTGCTTTTATTTAAAATGTCATAATTTCCAACAGACTTAACTGTTCCATTCACCATGTGTGAGCTGGCAAAGAGTTCTTCCAACCTTGTGTATCCATATTTGAGAATAGCTTGCTTAGATACTTGTAAGAAGTTTTTTTGTTTCTTTCCGCAATTGGGTGAGTACAGTAAAGTGTAGCATGAGTAGTAAGGCTCAGACTCATTCTCTCTGCATACAGTGTTTGTGCTGTCTTATGTTTTCCTTTTGGAGGTGGTTAAGCCTACAGTTTCTAAAGGCAGCTGAGCTGATTTGATGGCCCACTGCTGCTGAAAGTCCTTGCTCCAAGCTGTGTTCTGTCCCTTTGCTGCTGCTGGGTCTGCTGTTAGTGCCATGAGTCATTGCAGCTCCGTAACTCAGCAGAAAATTGCCACCTTTGTGTGTCTGGGTTAGTTTTCTTCTGAACTGGTGAACTGTTTGATGGATGGCTTCTGTGGGTGCCATAGCTGGTGCACGTTGTGGGAGGGAGCCGGGCTACCTTCTTTTGGTGGTGCTGGCCTTTTACATCAGCTGACTCCATCCTATGATCCACAGCTTCATTTAGCTGGCCGCATTGACAGGAGCTCCGTGAGTCATGAGCTTCTGCCTGGAATGACTGCAACCAAAGTGCAGGGTTTCCAATTTGGAATCAGGAGAAAATTGGATACCTCAAATGGCTGTATCAAAGATTAGAGCCTATGGGAAAGGGCAGCTGCCACAGCTGGCTGTTCAGGGAGCATTGTGATCCTGGATAATAGTGAGATTTACTGAGATTTAAAGGAAATGAATAGGAAGTGTGTGCTCTGAGGGGGGTTATGAATTGTGTGTTCTGCTTTGGTTTCTAGCTTGTGACTGATTCTGTCATTTAGAAAAAGAAAAAAGGGGGGAAAAGGTGCTGTTTTCTGTCAGTTTTTTTCTTTTTGTTGTTTGTAGAATACATAGCAAATACTATTATTATTCATTTTTCTAGCCCTTCCACAGCTCTGGATGTGTGGCTATAACTGTTATGGACTTTGTTTATTTTGCAGTTGCTGCGGGAGCTCAAGCATCCAAATGTCATTTCTCTGCAAAAGGTGTTTCTTTCTCATGCTGACAGGAAAGTGTGGCTTCTCTTTGACTACGCTGAGCATGACCTCTGGGTAAGGTGAATTACTTGTAGATAAACAGGCACAGAGTTTCATTTGCAGAAAAGAGACAAGGTCAGAGAGGAGGCATTGGTTTAGAAACAGTACAGCCTCTTACTCTCAATGTTTGTTGGAAACTTTTTCAGTATTAAAGGAAAAACAATGGAAAATGTTGGGCAAGCATACAATACAGTTAGCCTGTGAACTCCTTAAGAAGATAGGAATCTGCGTTCAGTCCTCAGTAGCTAAAAATCTAGTTATATACAGATATAATCCTTTGCTACACCTAAAATGACGTGTGTGGGAAAATGTAATTGATTATACAGGTGGATCGCCTTGGAAAAATGACAAACATTGACTAAATAGGGTAGTCTGGAGTTTTACCAGCAGTGCATGTCATCTATGATTAAAAGTCGTCAGAGTAAGAGCAGTGCACAGAATGGGGACTTCATTCATATGTTTCAGTAGAAAGAGCTTTCTACTCAGTCATCTCATGAAATTTCACACATGTGCCAAGCACAGCTAGTGCAGCAGTTCGCTATAATGAGACTTGGGAAAGGACACAGTGTATTAGAGGAGAAGCAGCCCCAGGGGTTGAGTGCCAGGTACCCAAGGGGCAGTTGGAACATGGAACTTGAGGAACGCAGGGAGAAGAAAAGACCTTCCCCACAGTAGGAAGAACGTGTGACAGCAATTTAAAGCCAGGTTTTGGTTGGATGAGGTGGGCAGGTCTGTTCTGATCTTATCTCTCTCAAAAGGACAGAAACACCGTAACGGTAACCAAGACTGGTGCACATTATGCTATGGTATAAGGCCATTAATGTTAGTGGCACCTGGGATTTGAGTGTCAGGACAACATGAGTTTTTGGTCTCTTCTATGTTGCTAGAGGTCATTGCCTGTGTATACGGACAATTGTTAAAGGTTTTTCTATGTGTAGCCTGGTGGCTGATGTAAATAAAGATAGACAAACTTGCAGATTTGCTCAGTCAACAACTTCTCTTCTGTGTGATGTTTTTTGCGAGTATGGATTAAGCTCAGATTTATTCCTTGTTTAATTTAAAATTATGAAACTCCTCATATAGTTTAAAAGAAACCCTAGTTTCTGGCATTAAATCTTGAATGTTAGTGTCGTGACCGTAAAAGAAAACCTAAAAGTAAAATGATACAGGAGTTAAGTAATTTAATTTTAATTCTGTGATACACAAAGATATCAGCCTCAAATAAAAATATTCTCCAGAAACTCTAGACCTACAAAAGATCAATGCAAGGCAATTTGCATTGATGATTTCATTTTTGAGAGATTGTGTTAATCTTACTTCATATAGTTCTCATTTCCTAGTACATAAGGGTACAAGTTTTCAATTTGGAAAATGAATGATGAAAGTTGGCAAAGAACTGTCATCTATGTAAGGATTTGCTGGCAATGTTTTTGTATAATGCTGTGGTTTTAAAAAAAAAAAATTACATTTTTTTAAAAATTTTGATTTCTCTCCTCTTTACAGCATATAATCAAGTTTCACAGGGCTTCTAAAGCAAACAAGAAACCAGTTCAGTTACCTCGGGGAATGGTGAAGTCACTGTTATATCAGATCCTAGATGGTATTCACTACCTGCATGCTAACTGGGTGTTGCACAGGGATTTGGTAAGTTGATCTGCAGTGGGTTTAGCACTGGGATGACTGAGGGCAAGGGTTTTTTTTTGTAAAAATCCCAGGGAAACAAACTTTTGTGCTAAGGGCAAGTAGCCCTTCATTAAAAAATAAAATGAATATTTTTATACAGTAGTCAGCCAGCCCTGAGTAGAAGAGCAAATATTTGAAGCCTGCTGTGTTGTAATAAGCTTGTGGAAGTGAAGTATATCAGACGGCTGGTTTACGTTTTTTGATTTTCTAAACAAACTATTTTTGAGTGTTCATTTAAATGGCAGGCATGTTGAAATACAGAATATGCCTCTGGTAGTATGACTGCAGGCCTGAGAAATAGCTAATACTGCATGCGTGTAGGTGTGAGAGAAGATGGTTGGCTACAAGAGCTGCTGAAATGAAAATTAAAACAAAAAACCTACCTTCCTAACACTGTCAGTTTTACTTAAGTTAATGGCATTGAAGAGTTACCTTCTTCTTAGAGTATTTATAATATATCAGAAATACAGCCATTCCAACTTCTGAAGACTTATGTTCATCCTAACTGCGATGTAAGCAAAGCATTTGAACCTGAACTAGTATTTCTTAACTAACAGATTCTATTAAGTGCTTTAAATGAGTAAGATTCACCAATTCTTACATATTTGCCTCTAAAATACTCCCACACTTTTGTTTTGGCATATGACAGTGTTCTATAATTCTAAAGTCAGGTCATTCTCCTGACCCAGTTGTCCGCACCTCTTACTCTGTGATAGCCTTCTTCAATGTAATATGATACTGTATGTGATACTTCTAATTACTGAAATTTCACTAATACATGAGAGCATAGTGAGTTTCACCTGTCATTCCCATGAGTAGATATTACCGGTGCTATTCTATGCGTGGTGCAATAAATCTGCCTTCCATATTGCTCCTCGGGTTTTTGTCACTTTTTGTCTTTGAAATAGCTTTAATAGTGTTCCTTGAAGTATAGTCAGTGACTAATTATTTGTCTTCTATTTTCATGCCTAATAGATGCTTCTGTAGTGTGCTAGTCTCTTTAAACTGATGGTAAAACATCTATATTTGAAAAATAATAATGGTTTCAGAACTGAAGTACAAGGAAGTTTTGTTTTCTTACAACAGTTGCATGGATATCGCTTCTAATTTGATCCTGGTTTTAAAAACAAAAGGTTCAGCACTGAGGGGAAAAAAAATCTTGTGATGGTTTTGTCATGACTCCATGAAATAGTGGAGCAAGAAGTAATATAAGAATATGTAGTATGTTACTGCTTAGACATTTGGTTTTAAACCAAAATGTAATGTCTTACCCTTATTACGTGACTGCAACAGTACTCTTCAATTTTTGAGGCATATGGAAAACAAATGACCAGTCGTCAAGAATATGAATTTTCTGCTGTTTTAAAAGGCTTCAGAAAATTTATGAACTTAAGTATTAAAGTATTAATGTAATTGAGTGAAAAAATAATGCATGTTGTTATCTGGATGGCTCAGGAGATTGGCAATTTATTACAGAGCCTTTCACATCTAGGTCTGTAGCTCAAATACGGCTTGCTGGCAACAGCCAAAACAAGTACCATCTCATTTTCTGACCTACGTGAAATGAGTTGGTGGTCTCAGTCCAGCAAGCAGTTTCCTTTCCAGCAATAAAACACCATCACAACTGAGTATCTTCTGGTAGTCTGAAGAGAAGGCAAAAGCTTGAGGCAGAGTCTGAGAGGTCATTTCACTGGAATCTTGTCAAGCCATTTTGGCGAGAAAGCATAGAAAAGCTGTTCAGGGGCTGCATGCACTGTCCTACTCAGAGAGACTGCTGGTTCTGGATTGTTGTTCTGAAAATGTTCGGTTAGATCTATGTGACTAGCAGAAAACTTGTGGAATATAGAAGGCATGTATTCCATGCAGCAGAAAAGACAGAATTGTATGTCAGGTACTTTCTTCATATTTTCAGTTTCCTGGAAATAACTTGAGTTAGGGAAGGGATTCTTCCTAAGCATATTGGTGCACGGTTAATGCTTATAAGTTGAGACTTTTAATAGCATGCACATTCCAATGTGAAGCAGAATCATCAAAGTTAATGCTTATTCTGAGGTGTTTCTGTTCCAGGATACCTGTAATATTAGTCTTCAGGAATGTTAGTCACCGGTTTCACCTCCTGACAGGGTTACTAGATGGATTGTCTTTTAAGTGGTGTATTTGTATCTGAACATATACGCTTGCTGACACAGTGTTGAAAGCACGCACGTTACTTGGTCATTTCACATGTTAGCTATGAGTGATATTGTTTGGGTGTGATAGGGAGCTAGACAATATAATACTTTAGCAGAAAAATCTGTTATTTGCTGCATCTATCTTGTAGGATAAGGATTTTTTGAAGGTTATGGTTAATTTATTGAAAAATTGACCTCTGAAGGGCAATTTTGTAGTGTGTTTTTTAAGCTGCATTATTGAAATTAGCATTAGGTAGGTCAAGTTTTGAAGGTTTTTTGAGATCTGATTTTTGTAACCAGAAACAAAACATAGTGTAGAGCAATGCTCTTGCTAGCATCCACAAAACGGACAGTGAAACTCAATGGTTATTAAAACCACATGAGCTTAGATTGTGAAATGTCTTCATAACAGGGGAACTGGAGAAGCTTAAATCATATGAGATTTGTATAAATAGAGTATATCCTGTATGAAACAGTAACTGCAGGAAGACATTTTAATCTGTTCTTTTTAGTCCTGAATTGTTTTTCACAAAGCAAATGAATGCAAACCTTAGCAATAACTTAACTGTCTTCCCTGTTTCTTTTTTTTACTACTTCTCAAAGCCAGTTCTCCATTTCTATCAGCAAGCAAGGTGCTGACGAACTTTGAGTAGTGCTGTGTCAAAGCAATTAGCTTTTTCATATCTTTGAAACATACCCATAAAATTTCTCAACAAATAAGTGTCATTCCTTTCAAAATTTCATATTTGACTTGCATATTCTTTGGCATTTTTAATTTCATGACTGCAAGCAATTGAAAACAGATTGTTTATTCATATTCTGTAGCAGGAAGGAAATAAGAACACTTCATATAATTACCACAAAGTGGATCAATTTTAGTTTTAATATTTTGAATTTAGTTATCGAGTGTGCTTGAAACACAGCATTTTGCTGACTACTTTTCCTCATCTTTGTTCTGCTTCATTTTATCCAAGTATCAGACTTCTTCCGGTACTCTAGAAGCTTATTCTACACTAAAAATAAGCGTAAGTAGAAAACTGGCCATAGATCTGTTTTCATCAATCTGCATCCTTGGCAACATAGGAAAGAGGGGATGGTCTTTGCAGCGTGTTTGGAAGACTTGAAGTACTGGACTCAAAATAGAGGTCCCTTTGCATGTTACAGCAACTTTTATGCTAACGTTGAAAAATGCGTCATTATTTAATGTTACTGCATGGTAGGCCTGCCCGAAGGGTCGAGTCCAGTCTCTGCTAAGAGATGAGCACTTCTCCATTGTTTTTGTGTGGTGACAGTAAGATTAAGCTGTGATTTAACTTACGTTGATTTTACGCTGAAAATATTTAATGTACTCACCTGGTACAGCAATGCTGAAAACAAAACAAGAGAAAATCTCATAGCTCTTCCTTTTAAGTTCTGCAGCTGAGAGACTGTTATGAAGCACTTTTTGTTGGCAAACGTTTGAAGTAGGTTCCCTGGCCTGTTACTTTGTGCATGATGTGAGTGGATGTATTACCACTTGGCAAGCCAGGTGTGGATGTTGGTAACAGTGTTTTTCTGCTTCCCATTCCCGTCACTGAACAGTCTCAGTCAGGCTTTGTCAATAACATTCATGTCCTAGTTAGTCTGCAATTGTGTTATGGCCTACATGACCATATGCAAACTAGTGATAGCATGTGATATTGCAACCTTTTTAATGTGTTCCTAGCGTGCAGCTCAGCTCAACGGCTGTTTTGAGATGAGCGCTGCTTGGTAATGAGCTTTCAGGTGGGTAAGCTTTAATACAGTGCTGGTTGGAACCTTGCTTCCTGAGACTTGGGTGCTTCCCAAGAATGCCTCTTGCCAGATTTGGGATCAGCAGGAATATTGAAGATATGCTTTCAACAGTAAGTGAGGAGAAGCCTCTGCCAGGGTGGTTTTTTTGTGGGCCAACATCTTAGTCACTTTCCTGGCTCTGGTTGTAAATTACTTATGTGCCTTAGGCAAAGTGAAATATATGGAGCTTTTACAGTGCCAATTCACCATTTTCCACATTAGAGCTCTTGAATCAAAGGATGTCACTCTCAATCAGTATTCAGGCACTACTTCAGAAATGCAGAAATGCCCTTCAGTCCTGCTCTAGTGCTTACAAAACTAAGGTCATTTACACTGATAAAAGCTATACCCATTACTAGGAAGTAGTTAACACCTTTTAAAAGCAGGGTGGTCTTTCACTCTCTTTACACCTATAACCAGGTAATAGGCATTGTTTCCTAAATGGTGTTTTACTGACTTACTGGTGATTTACTTTGAAAGGAGTAAAACAAAAAAAAAATCACAACTTCAGTTGTTATCTGTTGCCTTTCCAAAGTTCTTGATTCTAAGGTATGCTTTTCATTTCTGTGCATTTTCTGTGCGTGAAAGAATGCTTCTGGCAGAAAAATTTTTTCTTGCTTAGGTTATAATAACTTAGGCTTTCCTATGAATTGTAATTTACTATAATTCTGAATATTCTTCAAATACTGTTGTGTAGTGTTTATTAATAAAAATCTTTACAGCAGTCACAACTACTTCCTTGCCTGCCTTTCTGAGTGGTTTTTTTTCCTTTTTTTAATATTAGACTAAAAGTTCAAAACAGTTAAATAGAGTGGAAAAGATCAGAATAGACTGCAAAAACAAATATCCCATGCTCATATCAGTGACTTTTCAAAAAAAAAAAAAATAGAAATAAATATGTTGAGGATCTTTACTGTTTTTAAGACCAGCTCTGCTAACTGGAATCCATTTGACTTTGTTTTCTTCTTGGCCCTTGTTGTTGACAGTGGTCTCCAAGGTTAAAAAAATGGTTCATTCAGTAAAGTCTGTCAGTGTACAAATATGTGCAAATGCAGATTTGAAGCTAGAAGTACAGTGTGTTGCTACCATACTACCAGCCTTGTGGTCAGAAAAGTGGAAAGCATTCTTCTCAGATCTTTGAATTCACCATTGAAAAGCCTACAGACATATATTAAATCACTAGCTTCATAAAATCAAGTCATTGTAAGGCCACTCTTTGAAAGGTCATAGCAATCAGTGGAGGTTCCTGGGAGGGGGGGAAAAAGCAAATGTCACTCCAATGTAAAGAAGGACAAAAAGGAGGATCTGGGAAACTACATGCCACTGCTCTCACCTTGATCCCTGGGTAGGTAATAGATCACATCTTGGAACCCATTTTAAAACATAATGAAAGACATGATGGGAATTGGGAGTAGTCAGCATGGATTTATGAAGGTAAAATCATGCTAAACCAACCTGAAAGCCTTCTGTGACAAAAATGCCTAGCCTGATGAATGAGAGAAGAGCACTGGATGTTGTTTATCTTGGCACTAGTAATGTTTTCAACACTGCATCTTGTAACATCCTCATGGACAAACTTAGTGAAGTACAGGTTAGGTAAATGGACAGGGAAGTGAATTAAAAACTGTTTGAGCAAATGGGCTTAGAGTGTCATGACCTGCATCATGATGTCAAGCTGGACACCAGTCAGTAGCAGACAATCCCTAGGGGTAATACTGGGTCAATACTGCTTAGCATCTTCATTAATGATCTGGATAATGGGACAGAGTGGACCATTAACCAGTTTGCAGAAGATTCCCAGAGGTGCCTTCCAACCTCTGATTGTGCTATACATTCACAGATATGTTTAGAGAAGTTCACTTACTGCTTTCTCAAAATCTAAAATCCAGCTCGTAACAAATTAGTTAAAGAGATTGGGATGGGAGAAGGATTGGGATAGGTGTCAGTTAGAAAATGAACGATGAAATAGCTTATACAAAATGTGAAGACAGACATTTTGTATTGAAATACGAAACCTTTACATCAAAAGAGAAAACTTCTGCTATTTCTCCTGACTGTGGCAGGGTAAGAGAAGAAATATATAGTTTTGATTTTTATTTTTTTTCCCTGGGGAAAAAAGATGCTGTATCCCAAGAAATGTTTTTTGAAAGCTGTGTGGCCATGACATGAAAGATGTCTTACTACTGGATTGTCAAATTGCGTGAGAAAGTAGGAATTCGTAAGTGGGAGAAGGTCCACTTTTTATCTGAATCTTTAGGGTTTTTTTTAGCCAGGAATTCATTGTCTTTTCTTTTAAGATGCTAATTAAATTAAATATGCTGAGCATCATGGTGACTCATTAGTAAATTTCTTTTCCAGCTGCTTGCTGGGGGAAAAACAAAAACAAAACAAACTTGTCTTTATGTGGCTTTTTACCTTTATATATTTGAGCCAACTTTGACTATGAAAAACTTCCATAACCACAGTAGCTCTAGGAAGAGATACTTGAGTTCTGAGAGAATAAAAAATGAACAAGTTCTATATAGATAGAAGCGTTACTGAATTTCGTATTTTTAGAGCTCTCTTGGATTAGCGTGCTCTCTTATTCTTAGCTAGAATATTATTCCTACTGTGCTAAAGCTAGTTATCACTTTTCATTTATCTTTTCAAATTTGATTTCACAGTATTCAAGTGCTTCTCCATTGGTACGTGGATTTCCATCACTTCATTTATTAGTGTTTTTTTTTTACAGATGGACTAGATTTTTATAAAATTCATAGGTCAATTCATAGAATTTAGAGGTTTCTCATCTTTAATCTTGGATGTGAAACTACAAAATGGATTATAATGTGCAAGATCAACATATACTTGAAAATAAGTTTTTTATCCATGCAACCAATGCTCATGAAAAATGGGAAACCACTACTAAACATGTTTGATCTTTTATCACACAGTGGTGTTAGATTCTTGTTAAGGCAAGTGCTGAATAGGTGGACTTTTGGTAGTGAATTTTCTGATTGCAATTGAAAAGCTTGTCTAAAAAGTTCATTCACGAGTGCAAGGGAAGGTCAGAAATGTCACAACTTCAAGATCACTTTCCAAATCCACCTCTTTTAGATTACTGCTTTTATTCCAGACTATATTGACTTGCTGATGAAGTCCAACCTTATCTGACTTATCATAACAATGACTAAATCTATTAAGCCTTTCATTTTCTTATACTGATAGAGTCTGACTCTGATCGTTTGTCATGTATCAGTATTGAGTTGTGGTTATTCTTTTTTTTTTTTACTGGAACCTAAATTTCGGTTATCAATACCTGTCATGGTTTTTAGTTCAGTATTTTTCTTTGTAAATAATTTTAAAAATAATTAGAGATAATAGCAAAGTCCAAGATCATTGTAATTTTCAGCTGACAGCACTTTGGCTCTATGTGAAATTATCTTACTTTGAAACTACAGTAAACGCAGTCTTTGCCCAAAGCTTAAACTACAGATCAAGGGGGAACAAAATTATAAGAGGTTCGCTGATTAAGCAAGGCAATAATGTGAGCAGTTTTAAACTGTTGTTACTTTGAGTAAATGCATTTAAAGATTCTCAATTTGGAGCTGTATAGTTAGTGAAAGCTTTCACATCAGCAACATACAAGGTGTAAAAAAAGGAATGGAGAACAGAAGGCTGCTTATTGACCACCAGATGGCTCAGGGACCAATGATTATTTGGAGACATGAAGTTACATTGCACTCACCTAACGGTGGGGATAATACTTGCAAACCTGCTGTCATTTACAATTTGTTGATATTTCTTTTGTGAGATTTTTCACTTATCTGCTGCGGTATTGTCAAACATCAGCAGTGCACACAGCATACGTTTTCCTGATGTTTCAATGTCATTGCAAATCAAATTATATTTAAACTTTGACCTCAGACCAGTTAACAGGTAGTGAAGAGTCTTACTACCCGTAGAGGAATTGCAAATCAGGGTATTGCTTTTTTTCTTTCTCACCTCCTTCCACAAGAGCCCTTCAGTGCAGGATGGAATGTTTCAGGACTGATGTTTAAAAATGTTCACATCTTCTCCTTGCTATGAAATCAGGGAAGGCCTTTTCAATGTCCCAAAGAATTAAATAATGTCTCTGTATTAGTTTTAGAGAAGTTTGTCCTTGTTCAGTGGAACATATTCAGTAACAGTGCTACAAACGTCCTTGTCTGCTTATTGTTAACTGATTTCTGTAATGAAAACATGGTGGTACTTTAGAGCTTTTTAGAAAAAATGACAGCATTGCTACTACAGTTTCTAGCAAAGTAGCTGGAACAATGTAAATGGTGTTTCTTCCACAATAACAAGCCTTCATGTTGGTCTCCCAATATTGTGTGTCTTCAGCCTGATTTCTTAAGGAAACAAAGCTTAAATAGGCATGCTGGTTTTTGCTAGTTCCCCATGTAACCTTTGTATTTATCAAATTTCAAATATATTTGATGAAAAGATACAGTATCAAAGCCATCAGGTTCTTAGAAACTTCACAAAAAGAAGTGGTCAAATAAAGGAGGACATGTTCTGGAAGTAATGCATTGAGAGCTGTAAGAGGGCCATTTCAAGGTGGGCTTGCCTTCATTCCCATGACAGTGGTTCACTGGTCATTTATACCACACACCTCTCCTGGCTCACTTTACTTGGTCATCAAAGCAGATAGGGGATGGGAAGGGTGCTAGAAGATTGTGGATGTGGGCAAGGAAGACAGGATGGCACTGGAATGTGTGCAATGTGAAATGGAGGGGAATCTAGGACTTCGATGCTGAGAATGTAATGTTGCCTTCAGGAAAACACCTCCACTTGTTAAGATGCTTCAGACTGAAATATGTAATGATACAATAGAGAAGACGTGAACTAATTAATATATTAACTCTGTGGAAGTTTTTTTTTTTATTTCTTTTCAGTGAAGGCTTTTAAGATTCCATGTCTTTATTCTTTCTTGGAGTTATTGAAAGCTCACAACTGTCCTTCACCTTTTCCCCAATAGATTGAGGACTGCAGTATCTTGATTGGTGCCTCAGACATTAAATCTGCCAGAGTTATTACCAGCTCCTGTAAATAGTTCTTGAATGCTCAAAAGGGCTCCAGTCTATTTAAAACAGTGCATGGTGTATCTGTTTTGTTGGATCTCTGACAGGATGGAGTAGCCTTCAGGAGCCTGATTTAATTGAGAAAGAAGGGTAAATAAGTGGCAAAGCAGAAAATGGAATACACTGACAATTCTTTATAGCAAAAGTAAACCGCTAATGCAAAAAGTGCTTGGAAGGTGTTTTCCAAGTATTACTATGTTTAAATGGAAAACATTAAGGATATTTGTGGTGAATGTTTGGATAAGAATATATAGAATGGAGAAACTTCTTTAAGAATACGGAAAAGTGTTTGAGGGGATTTTTTTAGTCCTTATATTGCTTACAAAAGCAATACATCTTACATTCTATGTAATTGTATACTGTTTTTTGTTATTTTGATCACGAGAGGAGAATTTGACCATTGAAAAGCTTTCCACAAGTATTTTCCTTGGGAAGATTTATGAGCTCTTTGTGGAAGTTACCTTCACTGTTTAACTGTCCAAAAGGCTTGGGGTTTCTATTAATGGCTCTCTGCTAAGCAGCTTTCACAATTGAGTGTTTAAAAATGCAATGTTCCAAACTTCTTTAGTCAGCTGCCCAAAATTGTCTGACAAATGAAGGATCCCATCTCTTCATACAGGCATTTTCAGTCAGTCATAAACTCATTTAGTAGTAGTTATTGCAGCAGTCTCACAGGCTGTTTTTACTGCTTCCACAAGTGCTTCAGAAGAGAAAAGTAAGTTGTTTGCAAAAGGAACGTGCATTAAAAACTGTGCTTACTTCATTCTGCCATCCTATACAAAACATGGAAGCAAGGGGAAGAGGCAACAGAAAGATGCATCTGTTTGGATGGACAGAAAGATGGTCAGATGACTGTACTGTTTTCTCACTTGTAGTCCATTTCCTGAATGTTTATTTTGCAGCTGTCATGTTGAATGTTTTCTATATTTCACAGCTATTTTTAACTGAAGTGTTAGAAAATGTTCTACTTTCTGCAAGTTTCAATAACTGAAGATTTCTAATCTATTCTGATGCTTGATCTATAGCTGAAGATTTCAATAGCTGCATGGAAGATGCTTTCCAAACAGGTGCAGTTATTATATTATTCTGTCCTGGACTTTTGCACCTTTCAGAAAGCAGGAAGACTACGTGCAGAACTAGCATTTTTTATGATGCTGTTTTGTCAAATGTGCACTTTTTAAAAATACTTTTACTACTTTTTTTTTACTTCCTATGGATTGAAGTATATTGATAATTGAAGAATTATCTTAAGTGTTATATAGGTAATATATTGAAGGATATAATTCGTGTATGTATAATCATATCTATATCATTTATATGTGTGTTTGTGCATATATATATATGTATATTTGCGTGTGAAGACTTAAAAGTAACTTGAGTGTTTTTGTCCTTTTAATAGCAGAAGTTCTGCCTGAGTTAGGTTAAATTCTTGGGATGCAAATACATAAACCAATGGGCAGGCTAGACCAGATTTTTCTTGTGTATAGTTATAAACCTGTTCTTTTGTTACTAGCCTGGTTTTTCATGTGATGGCTTTGCAAACTGACCAGATACCTGATTATGATGCTAGGCAAAGATCCTGCTTCCAGTGTATTCACAGGAAGCAGCTGTCCAGGCCTACGGAGATGGTGATCACTTGCAGCAAAATACACAGGAAATATATATTTTTTTGCCAATGACATCCACCTTTTTGTCTTCAAAGACTTTGCACAGAAAGTTGCACCTTCCAGCTTGTCCTGATGTACATTTTTAGGAGATGGGACAGTTAGCCTGAAAAGTGTAATTACATTTTTTTTTCAGTATAATTCAGATCTAATCAAAATGATAGAAAAGCCTGCGTATTAGGCTATGCATGGATCTTAATAAATTACATTCCTCCATGTTTTCAGTAATTGAATAACAGTAACTGAAAGACATTCTTGAAGCGTGTTGAAAGCATAAAAAATGTAATAGTGAGGCCAGCAGCTTTCATCAGGATGAAACAGAGGTGGAATATGCTGACAGTACCTAGCAGAAGGATTCCCTGGCACAGATATGGCATCCATGTAACTTCTGTCCTATACAAATACCTTTTGTACCTTGAAAATGTAACAGTTCCTGGTTTAAATGTTAATTTTTAAATGTTTGAATATTTTCGTATCTCCAAAACAAAAGAAAAAACCCACAACACACAAGAAACCAATAGCAAAAAAAAAAGAAAAAGAAAAATCCTCTGAGCTTTTTTATAAGATAATTAATATGTTGTTAACAAAATTCATATACTTTTAATTAAAAGACGTCAGTGATTAGATTTAACAGATGTTCGATTCTGTGGAGTATTGTTTTCCATTGAATGTTACATTGTTTATGGTGGTCTTTTGATAATTCATTTTAAAGGCCAGCTCAGTTAATGTATCACTAAAATTATTTTATTGGTAAATGCACATCTTTTAATACAAGGAAAGAAATTAACATCAGAAAATTGCTGATGCTATCAGCTGAATACAATAGTACTGACATTTTCACTGTGCTACAGTGCTGTTTAGCATCGCAGTATTGAGTTTTTTTCAAAATGGAAATGTAACTGAATTATTTTCTGTGACCATAAAATGCTGAAAAATCAGGTATAATTGCTAAGAATGCAATACAAGCACATCTCACATGGAGGAGAATATTTTTAGTGTATGTTATGATTATTTGAAGACCAACAAGGTTGCTCACAAACCACTGTAGCTTAAGAAGTGCGAAGCTTTGCAGGTCACAGACCGTGAAATTGGGTGTGAATTTTACCAGGCCAACTGAAGGCTCCATTTTTTTTTTTTGGAGTACAGCTTTTCTTGTTACAGGACCTCACTGTGAAGTGATAAATAACATCGGGATTTTAGATTTCTGCCTCGGTCACAAAAATTGTTTTTCCTGAAAGGTAACAATTTGATACTGGAAAGCCCTTGCAATGGGCAACTCCTTGTGGAGTTGTCCAATTGAATCTCTTCCTATATGACTTAATGCTTAAGAGTGAAATACTAAGAAGTGATTAATTCTAAATCTTAATAGAACCATTGCTGAAACTGATTGCAAAGGCAAAATAATTTAGAGATAAAACAACTGTGCTTAATATTGTTCTTAAATAAAGCTGTTGTTTCAAATGAAAACAAGTGTTAACTTTTTCAGCTGTCTTGGCTCATCGCAGTTAGGGAATACACGGCACAATCAGTTCTGAAAACTGGCAGTGTGACCATCAGTGACACACAATTGTTAGTGGTCAGCAAAAGTCAATGCTGTAAGTCACCCCTCTACGGTTTTAGTAGCCAAACTATGGGATCCTAGAATTAGGATAAGACTTAAACCTTGATAGGAGGTGCATTAAAATGGAAGTAACAAAGAAGGTCAGGCTATTCTTTCTTTCTGTGTCAGACTACTGCAAACATTTAATAAGTGGCAAGCAAAAAAAAAGTCACATCTGCATTATAATACCATAGATAAATCAAAGGAATTCTGGTTATTCATTGATAGATGTGTTTAGCCTTTAGAACAAACCAGTTCATATGCAGCCTAGAAGCCAACAATATGTGGAGTAGTAGTTTCTACAGTCTGGTTCAGTGTTAAAAGCAGTAACGAAACAATGGTTAAGCTTTCCAAAACCTCTATTTTTTCCCTCCTCACTGCTTTGAGTGAGACTTACTGAAAGTAGATTCTGACAGAATGCTTTTACTGGAGCACAAAAAATGCCCCGTGATTTCCAATCACCTAGCATGAGGACATTGAACAAGTAATCATTTCCTGCTCTTATTTATAACTCGCTGCAAGCAACAAGAATGTCTTTTGATATATGATTACATGTTGTCAAGACGGATTGGTATAATTTTCAGGTTGTTTGCATTTTTATCTTCAAAATAGAAAATGGAATAAGTTTTAAAGCCCAAAATTCCCCTCTGAATGAACCTGAACGTTTTCAGTGTATGTTTAGAAGCAGTATTGGAGTGTAATGTTTGTTCAAATGGAGGAATGTTTTTAAAAAGTAGTTGTCCTGCTGGAAAAGATGTGAAGAAAATGTATGGCTCATAATCTCAGTGAATCAGACACCTTACATGGCTTTGCAAAACCATATACCCTGCTCGGATTGTATGTAAGGGAAGATGATATGCCAAGCATGTAAAATAATCGCTTGTATTTAGCATTAGCGAAGCCTCAACAGGAGCAGTGTGCAATTTGGAGTGGTTCCAGTTAGAACAAATAGGTGGCCGTGAGGCAGAACTGGAGGGAGGGGAATCTGGAAAAAAAAAAAACCTATTAGGAAACACTGAGCAGAAGAGTTCTTTTAATCAAGATAAAGGGACTGAAGAGAGATGTAGGTCTTCAAAAATGTAAGAAGTTGTTGAAATGAAAGGGTGGTTATCTTTCAGCTGAAATTTAAGAAAAGAAGCAATGGGTACAACAACATTGCTTACATTAAAAGTTGAGGAAAGTTATTGCAGTGATGAAAAGTGAAGGAAGGTAGACTGCCTGGAAGGACTGCGCAGGGGTCGGGGTAAGGAGGCAATGGTATATATCACGTTAGATGAGGCAGATGGAAGAGGAAGACTGCCTGAAGATCTTTGATCCTATCAGTATATTCTCCATTTCGTTTAGCTTCTCTATTTGATATTAGCTTGCATCTTAGGATTTGTATTCAGTTTGCAAACACTGATTAAAACAGAAGTATATAAAAATATTTCAGTGAGGATCTTTTTTCTCTCTTTAAAGATATAGTGATTAATTGCAGTAGATAGGTCCTGTCTAGAAATCTCACAACAAGTCCTTCAAAGTGACATTTTGGATAAGATTTAGTGCTCTGCCATGGTCACAAACCCGTTTGCCCATGAGATTGAATTATTCCTTTACTGATGAGAGTGGGGAGGGGGGGGGGTTGGGTGAGGAGGGATTAATTTTCATCCTGTAAGGCTATCAGAATGTTGTTTTATTAGTCTTTGCCAAGTACTCAGCTCTGCATTGCTGCATGGCTCTTCACGTTTGGTTTAGGGTCTCAACAGCTTACTCATTTGTGTTTGGCTGGCATGAGCAAATTGTTTTATTTGAAGGCAAAAGTAAATATGTCTCTACTGGAACAAAAACAAGTGACTTTCAAAAGTCGTTTATTAGTCATTATAACAAAAGATTACTGTTTTAAAATAGTTTGCTTTCAGAACTCAGTGTAAAAATTGCTGTAAGATTTTTTCTTCACTTACATAGCCCAAGGGGGTTGAATAAGCACTTTAAACTTTCATTTTCTCTGAATAATGAAAATTAAATGAAAACGAAATTAAACTGATGTTTGTCTGGGTTTCTCCCTTCTGTTTCTAATGATTGCTTATTTTCCTTCACAAATAAATAGAGATTTCTCATATGTACTCAATTTCTTCCAGTCTGTCTCTTTTGGCAGTGCTTTTTTCTCCAGATTGTGGACTTGGGTTGGAACTAGATGATCTTTAAGGTTCCTTTCAACCTAAGCCATTGTATGACTTGAGACAAATCTTTACAAGAATTCCTGACCCGTGTTTTGGCTTTTGTTAGTCGACTCAATTGTTTTTTTTTGAGAGTTTCCAGAAGTTATGTTTCAGGAATGCCCATGCTGTCCCTGTGCTGCTTTCTGGTAGAACCTCCGCCATAAAATTTAAATGTTGATGAACAGGCTTGTTTGGAAAATTCCAGGTTTTAATCCTTGGTTTCACATGTGATGTTGTCTCTCTTTACAGTGATAAATATTGTCTACAATAAGAATCTTTTTTTAAACAGTGCTTTTTCAGAGAAGGGCCTTTGACTCTAGAAAGAGGTGAACTGCTATGAATGGTTATTCAAGATTGATAGCTGAGATTTTTTGGTAATTTGTGGCTTCCGAAGACTGCTACACGGAATTTTAAATTGTCTGTGGTTTTAAACTTTTTTCTGTAAATCCTGAGAGGAAAAAAAAACCCTGAGTATGAATCAAGTTACCTGTTTTACTGTTACCTGTTTTGCTAACCAGTTCTGTCTCATCTTTGTTTTCTCCTTTGTACCTATCTTGAACTAAGGGTAGAAGCTTTTGGTGCAGGAGTTGTTACCCAGAGCTGTGCTGATTAATCATCTGGTGTATTGGAGCCCGAGTGTGAGAATGGCTCCTTGCCCCCATCACAGTCCTTGTAGTAAAATGTTTTAAGGTAAAAGCATAAAGAGGATGTTATAAGCATTTTTATAATGAGTGTTACCAACTTGTGAAAGTACAGGGGAAGAAATAATATTTCAGAATAACGTACTATTTACCTGAAAAACTTTGGTGCTTGTGTAACCTATCTACTAAAAATGTAGAAATTAGGCAAGTAGCTATTTGGGATGCAAATAATCCCAGATACACTGAAGCTGCTTTCATAAAAGAAATGCATATTTTCTCCTTGAATCAATGTGTAGCAATAGGATGGTTTATGTGGTGGAATTGTCTTCCTTGAGTAAAAGTTTGAATTGCTTTAAACTTCAGCATTACCTCTGGGTTTGAAGATTTATGTGGCTTGCTTATTTCTGGGACTTTCCTAGAAACAACCAAATTTGATGCTTTGTGGGCTGTGTGCACACATACTGTGTTCTTTTTTGTATATGTTGAAGCCCTGCTCACATGGAGTGTATGCCTGTAAGTAAAGAATGAATAAATATAGTAAAAAGAAAAAAGTGGGGTTGGTGGTGTGGGACACAAGTTTTTCTGCACATCACTGAGCCGGTACAGCTCAAGTCTGCTCTCTTGAGCTGTAATTGCTGTTGGAAAGTCAATGGCATGTACCTTACCTCTTTGATCAGCCAAGCTGTAACGCCTGCTTCCATCTTCAACCTGCGCTCCGAGAAGAGATGCAGCAGCTCACGTTCCATTTATGTATTCTGTACATGGGCTGTACATCTTCAGAAACCCACGTTGGAGCTTTTCATTGGCTATAGTAATAAAGTTTCCCAAGAACTTTTTTTTTTTCAGTTATTACCTTTCACTTGGTTTTGTTCAATATGAATTATTACTAGATCAGTATTAAACTGTGGTCTTCTAACTCTTTGAATGCGCTTTATGCCAAAACCTAATAGAATCTGTAATAGTGAATGTTTGGTAGATCACACTTCACTCTCTACAAGAGATACTAGGATTTATTCTTTTAATTTTTAGGTAGCCTAAACTTTCTTGCTAGACCACTTCCTTTCTTCAGATCCAATTAAAGTGGGAAAAGAAATCTAGAGCAGTAACTCAGCCTTATTGCAGATCTTCTAATGATTAGGTCCTGATTAGGACCACCTGTTTTGTCCAGGCATTATAGTATGAGTAGGCATCTAAATCACTCAATTAAAGATAAAATTTTTTTAAAAATCCACAAATCGGTATAAATTTAAAATTTGTGAATTTCCTGAGTTTCTTCCTCAAAATAAGCAGTGCAGGCTTGATTTATATGCACCATGTTAGCATTTGAGGAATCTTCTGACTGCAGGTACAGAGACTGGGCTACAAGAGCTTAACTTTTAGAACAGAAAATAGAGGATGGGGGAACGGATTAAGGAGCGAGTGGTTGTCTTGCTAATCAGTTGAGCTCCAGCTCAGTTCTGTAAATCACCTCTCTAGTAAAAGAAAGAAGGGGAAAAGAAGGGGAAGAATTGGTATTTTGCTGTCAAAATAACGGAGAGAAAGACAGCACTATGGGAACGCTTTCTGATTTCACAGCTGTCTAAATTGGTGTACGCTTGAAAATAGGAATAATTCAGATGATTTTTGTCTCCCATATAAAACTGTATGGCAATGTATTTTCTTCATGGAAAATGTGTCTGCAAAGGTACCTGACGACTCCTGCGCCAGTGCCCTAGGCCAAGGGGTACTGAGCAGCCACGGATGGGCCTCCTGCCCAGCTCGCCAGGGGCAAATACCAGGGGTTCAGTAGGAATGTGGGAGGCTGGAGAGTGCCTGCTGGGGCGGGCTGACAGCAGGGCATCAGCGTAGGGAGCACAGTGCTGGAGCGCAGCCGTGCTGGGAGGAAACATGATGGAGTTGCAGTCAGGGAGAGCCCGTGGCTGGGTCCTTGCACAGCTTTCCCGTGGCGGAGAAACTTGTCATTTTGATCAAAACAAAATTGGTTTAAAACTGGCAAAACAAAGCTTAACTAACTTTTCAGAGACTGATGTTTAGGTTTATCGTGGTATATGTATTGTATATTTATTTTTTTTTCCACAGAAACCTGCTAATATTTTAGTTATGGGTGAAGGTCCTGAGCGAGGAAGAGTAAAAATTGGTATGTTGATATCTTTGATAAGTCCCAGTGTAGCATTTAAGTTAGAATGTTCTGGAGGTGCGGTTGTACCCCCTAAAGTAGTTATTGTCATACTAGTATTTGCTGGAGACATTGTCTAAATGCTGTGTTTGAGTGACTGGCTTCTCGATATTAGATCCCTACCCAGTTCTGCCAATGAAATGTGGTAGCCTCACCAATCAAAACTGGAAAATGTCGATATGCTTTGTTTAAGTGGGTGTTTGTGTGGGGTGGTGGGTGTTGATGTGGGGGTAAGGGAGAGAGCAAGGGGGGAGAGGAGGAGAAAGAAATGGGGTTTTAAAACTTCTTCCGTTTGCCTCTGTAACGTCATGACATTATCTTGCTGCTGATTCCAGAATCTAAATAGGAACTATCCACTCCTACTCCCAAAAACCTTAAAATTTTATAATGAAATCAGAGGTGGCATCAAGCCTACAACATGTTCTTGAAAGGGTAGTCAGGTCTCTTGGAGATGAGCACAAAGGATCCTGAAGTCCAGAAAACACAGAAATTCAGACAAAATGTTTGCTGAGAACTCCTGCTAAATGCTCCAAATGAGCTGTAACTGGGTAGGAGTGACCCAACGCTTCCCCACCACTGTAGCATTTTTTCATGGGAATTACTGCTCAGAGTGAGGGGATAATTCACAGAACTTCAATTGTTTTAAATTAAAGTAAATAAATACATAAAAACTAACTGTAGCCTAACAGTACTAAGTGATACCAGGCTATGCATTAGTGTGGCAGTGCTGTGGGAGCAGGCTGCTAATGCACAGCCTCCTTATATCTGTTATGGTAATGCAGCCCCATCCGAAAGGCTTTTATTTTATTTATTTATTTTTTTAAGATAGTTCATCATTTTCACTTCCCTCTGGCTTTCTTTTATGAGGTGATTCTTCTGCATTGTTGCTGTGTACACTTACTGTTTTGTTTATCTGAACTATAATGCTAATCACTAGTGTAAAGGATAGGGCTAGGATTTCCTGGGAACATTCGGTGCTGCTCTAGCTGTGCCCTCCCTTCTTGAAACCCAAGGAATAGATAGGCCAGGGCTGAACACTTCTGCACATCCTACCCTGAAAGATTTTAAGGCCCTTCTGAGCTTTAGGGTTGACAGCAGAACTCGAGGTCTTCTGTGTACAAAACGGACAGCACAGACAGCGGAGGTGACTAGTTCTTCCTATGCCATATTCTTCATGGAGCAGTTGCTTCCAAAATGGAGAGCGTAGGTCATTCTCTGGGCACGTGCAGTTTCAACTGTGGAGGTGGTGCTTGCTGTACACAACTATTTGCTAGTAATTGCACATAGACCACCCATTTATTTCTTAATGTATAGTTTTGGATTCATTTGGGAGTAAGTTAGAACACAACCAAATTTAGTCAGACTGATTGTGGACAGGTGAAAGATTCTGTATTGTACCACCAGTCCTCTGAGCCATCCATTCCCGGGGTGGGAGAGGGCGGGGGACCCTGCATTTCTAAGGCTGTTATCAAAATGTAGATTTTTTTCTTATATTCTTAAGATGTTACCACAGCAGGAAAAGAATGCAGAAGTTATACCCATACCAAGGGCTTCCACTTTTCCAGTGCAACTAATTTCTCTAAAAAATACATAACTGGCATTTAACTTAAAATAACTTTTATAAGCTTTTTGTGTCATTTTGAGTCAAAAAATTTTTCTGCAAACAATTTTCTTAGTTTTTTTATAGATGCTAGTGACTTGATTGTATCTTCAGTAATCTATAATTTAGAAAATTGTAAAATGTTTCTCTTTTTAAATGCATTAAAACAAGCATAAATAGGAATGCATATGAAAAAGTATTTCAAGTTGTCTAGTCGAGTTAGAGACCCACATTACACTGCAGATTTCCCCCAACCAGTGAGCTATAGCATGTATAACCCTAACCTTTGCCCTCAGAATGGCTCATCTCATTTCAGTCTTCCTCAGCATATGTATATCCCTGGAGTCCCTGTTCCTTGGGATTTGGGGAGTGCTGGGTAGAGAAGCAGATCCAGTAGGAGAAATTGCTAAGTTTAGTCTCTGCCCATTTTTTTTCTTGTATCATTTATATTATTAGCTCAGACAGCTTTCTAGGAAGATATATATTACCAATTCTAAAAAGCAGTTTTTAGTGATACAATCCCCCAAGCACAGCTTAAAATCATAACCTTAATGGTGTCTAGTACTGTTGTCTTGGTGCTGGAAATAACTTCTTGACAGAATGTTACTAGGGAGGCAGGTGCTGTAGGCCTAGTTGCTTTTTCTGTGAAGGAAAACTTGCTGCAGCTAACTTCATGAGGAAGTAGCTTTTGTGGCATGCATGTATGTATTATAAATCATTCTAACCTATGCAGAACTTGCGTTTTGCTCACGTGTAAAATGCTTCTTGAAAGACCATGCAGAATAATGGATTATTTTACCGGAGAACATCAGGTAAAATGAGTCAGGATTTACCAGTGTCCTGAGAGAAGTGAATGATACGCTTTTTCAGAACAATGGTTAATTCTTTGTTCTAAATGGCTCGCGTTAGTAATGATTTATAATGATGTACTTTGTAGGTGATGGCATCCAGTAACTTCTACAAAAGCTTTAAGAACATGAAATCTGCTCACAGAATTCCTATCTGCTACAGTCTGTGTTTATTTAGCACAGTGATGGTAGCGCTAACAAAGTAAACTCAATCAGTTCATTATAAAAAAGATACGACAGTTTTCCTAAAAGTCTAAAACACCTCTCTTTGAATTTTGCAGCTGATATGGGCTTTGCCCGATTATTTAACTCACCTCTGAAGCCTTTAGCAGACTTGGATCCAGTAGTTGTAACGTTCTGGTATCGAGCTCCAGAGTTGCTTCTTGGAGCAAGGCATTATACCAAAGCTATCGGTAAGTAACATGGA
This sequence comes from Numida meleagris, assembly GCF_002078875.1. Classification (NCBI taxonomy): domain Eukaryota; kingdom Metazoa; phylum Chordata; class Aves; order Galliformes; family Numididae; genus Numida; species Numida meleagris. The sequence goes on along the minus strand of NC_034409.1, from coordinate 174,458,326 downwards.
GCATAACCTGCTATACTGCTGTTCATGCAAATTGTACCCAACTACCTAAGCACTGTTAAATAGTGCAAAGGACAGCAGCTGTGTTACTGGGTTCTTGGGGAAACATTTAACTTTGACAAGTTATTTGTGGTATCTGGCTAGCTGTAGGAATGAAACATTTCTGGGTTTGGTTCAAAGTGCCTGCAATGCTGTGTACTAGCTTCTACTCAAGGATTTCTTAGATGCTGTTAGAATTAATACGTGATAGGGATGCATCTTCCAACTGTCAGTAAAATCCATGTGATGATGAGACATAGTACGTTAATTTCATTGCAGAGATTTTCATCTAGTTTTATAAATGCATGAAATATACTTGGGGGAGCACAGGATGGAGAACGTATTGGCTGCACTGAAACTAATCTGTAATAGTGAAGTTTAATGCAGTGTGGTGTTTTATTTGCTACTCCACACTTCTGCACCTGTGAAGAAAGTATTGAATTTGCTTGTGAGAAATTAGTAATTTTAAGTTTGCTATTTGGTATGTGTTTCTCTTCAGTAGATGGAAGTTGCCAGTAATAGGTTCTGCTCCATCAGGCCTGTGTTTTAGCCCCATCTTTGGAGGCATTCAAGGCCAGGTTGGGTGGGCCTGGGCAACCTGATGGGTGTCACCCGGCCTGTGGCAAGGGGTTGGAGCTCAGTGATCTTTAAGGTCCCTTCCAACCCATGCCATTCTATGATTTCCTCTCTGTCTTTTTCAAAGCACAAGAGTGCCTCAGAATTGCTTGAGGCAGTGGGATGTGGCCAGTGCCCTGCACCAGGTGCAGCTGTGGGCACACCCAGAACTGCAGCCTCACAGAATGCAGGTGTTGTGAGGATGGCATTCGTTCCATCAACCTAATGCTGCCAGCTCCTTAGTTCATCACTCCTACTCGCCAGCCTGGGTGGCCATCACTGTGCTGGCCTCTCCCCTTGCCACTGGGCGGTACGAGCGTCCCCAAAGGCCGGAGCCATGGTAGGCTGTGGCTGGAGGCGGGGGAGCACACTGGGGCAATGTTCACCTCAGTGGGGGAGTGAGAGACTCTAAAGAAGAGAACTGGGAAGTTTTCCCTCTCCAGGCTGCTCATTTTTAAATCTGTGTTAAAGCTTGACAAACGTTTCTGGGGAAACAATTTCCCCTGCGGGGCTCCGCTTATTTTGCACAAACGTGGAGGCTGTGCGTTGGCATATGTTATTATTTCTGTAACCTGATGTTCTCTCCTCAGACTTCTCCATTCTTTTCCTAATATCATGTCAGTGCTTTTGTCAGAGATTTTAATCTTTGACTCAAATGTATTTTCAGTAACTCTGTTAATACCGTATTTCTTTTATTAAAGATATTTTATATATTCTTTTAAACTGCTTTTTTTTTTGTAGTGTATGCATGTTCTTTTGCTTTATTGGCATTTCCTTCTGCTTGCAGCATGCGAAACAGCATGGATAGCCATGGCCTTTAGTACATAATTTTTTTCAGCACTGATAGAAACTGAGTGTATGCAAGCATTGAGCAATGGGATTATGCTTTCTGCATCATTGGCTTTTGTCCTTGTTCCTGATCTTTCCTTGCTCATTCAAGGTTCAATGTGGCTTCACCATGTATAACTTAGAAACTGCATTTGTATATACTAGAAAAAAATGGGGGAAACAATTCAGAAAATTTAGACTCTCTGATTTTGTGGATTGGGACACAACGGTTAAAAATGAAAGGTGTTTTTTTTTGTTTGTTTGTTTGTTTTAATAATAACAATAAAAAAATACTGAAGGTGGGAAGAACATTGTCCGGAAAGAAAAGCATAGCAATTTTTTTTTTTTTAAAGAATGTTATTTTTATAAAAGAAGGTAAGATGCTTGCATGTAGAGCAATTGTATTCTTACTCTTTTACTGCAAAGTTTTATAGATAGAATTTGACTTGTTTCTGTATCACTGCTCATATTTTTAGGGACCTTTTAATATTTATTACATGGGGGGGCTGATCAGAGAGAGCAAATTTTTTGATGGAGTCAGTGTCACCTTGAGCAGGTGACGTGTTGGTTGGCTCTTCTTCATTTGTGTTTTGTGTGGACAGCTACTCAAATAGCTTCTGTTGTTTTTTTAATTCTTTTTAAATCAAACTCATTTTTTACCATTGTGGTACTTGCGCTTAAAAACAAGCAAACAAAAATAAATGAGGAGCAACAACAAACACACACACACAAAAAACACTAGAACAGGACACACAAAACAAACAAAATACCCCACTAAACTTGTGTGGTACTTGTGTTACTGAGTTATGAACCTGTAGCTAAAAGGGAAAGTCTAGGCAGCATTGTACAATAGAAACTTAAAATTTTCCATGCAGGAACCTTATAAGTGAAGAACTAACATTTTACCTCACCAAGATGCTTTTGGAAAGATTCATTTGATTTCTATTTCTGTTCTCCTTTTCTAAAGATATTTGGGCCATAGGGTGTATATTTGCAGAGCTGCTAACATCAGAGCCAATATTCCATTGTCGACAAGAGGATATCAAAACTAGTAATCCTTATCACCATGACCAGCTGGACAGAATATTCAATGTAATGGGATTTCCTGCAGGTACATGTTGTATTTTTTATCACTGCTGTTCAAAGAAAGATATCTGTATTGTATTTTTTGCATATAAAGGTGGCAGCTGACCAAAGCAACAAAGCTGTTTAAACGTAAACTTTGTCATGAGTCACCTAGAATGTAATAATCATATCTGATATTTTTCTGGTTATTAATGATATGTTTATCTATGCTTATAAATGTATCAATTTTTTATGTTTTTAAAAGATCTTGTTTAATGATGGGTGATTAAAAACAATGTAGAATATTTCTGGATTTCTCCAGGACTGATTTTATGTTTGAAAAGTGACCCATGATTGTATAACACCAAGAACAATCTCTACATTTGCTGAATATTTTGCAGATGCTATATTAAAGATGACATTTGGAATTAGAGGAGGGTATTTTTTTTTTTCCCCTATAATAGGGTTATCTTCTGGAGAAATAATCTTTTGTCCAAACCAGAACAAAGAACTGATCACATGAACCAAAATAAATTACAATGTGGATATCTCCTGTTGCGTTTTCCCCTCAGTGTTGGTCATATCTTTTATTCTACAAGCTATCTTGAATACTTTCATTTAAATATTTGTCTTCTAGTATTTACATGATTGCAGATGTCTGAATAACAGGGGGCTTATTATTACCTTTCAGTCATCTTTCTGTTCACTGCTTGTGTTCTCTGTTGTTTCTATTCCCATTTAGTATTAATAATCTCTTTATTTGTTGCTGTGGTAGACTTTCTCCTCCTCACCGCACAAAGTTTGTGGTCTTTATTTCTGTGTGGTTATAGAACTTTGTTCTTAAAATTATTCTTATCTTTCCCTTTGACTATCTCTTTTCCTGTATTTAGTTCCTTGCTTCCATACTGCTGTTTGAGATTGCTGGCAGTGTTGTCTTTGCATATGAAGTGTTTTTATTGTCATGAAAATCCCCCTTAATCTATTTTCTTTAAGCAATACTTAACTTTTCAGCTTCTAGCCTGGAATTTTATCATTTTCTTGTGCTTTTCCTTCCTGGAGTTTATATTGACTTTGTGTAGCTTACATAAATAGATAATAATTGCATTGTTTTCTTTTGGGTTTAAATAGTGCTGTCTTATGGTTTATGCTTGATTTTGTGGGGTTTTTTTCTCATGGCAGATTTTTTTCAATTAATGGCAGCATTTTTTTGCTTTTTGATTGACGCTTGCTATATTTGAAAGTTTCAAGTGTCTTTAGAAGGGGTAGGGAGAGAAACAGAACAACAGGAAAAGAAGAGAATATTCATGGATTTATTTATTAATTTGATATTTCTGAGCTCCAAGTGTTTGAAAATACGATGAGTTTTGGTAAAGATTTGACTTGAATTGAACTACTTGTCCATAGAATTTTTTTAGTAGTTACAGACAGTAATCCATTCGAGGCTAAGAGGTGATGTTACTGAGTGTTGTTTTAATTTAAAGGCATTTCAGGCTTTGTCCATATAAGGAGTTAAGATTAAATATTCTTTAATTGGAATGTGCTAATGTTACTTTACTTTGACCTTTTCTTGACAAACAGGATTTCTCTTAGGTTGAGACTGGCACAGGTTTACACAGTAGCTCCATGCATTTTCCTGTAACAAAACACAGTGCTATCAGAATGAAAATGAATGTTTACTAGACTCTGGTGTAATCCTGCCCAGAGATCACTATTATTCCTGAATAAATTAGGTATCAGTCCTGAAGGGTGCAAGTGCACTGGGCTGACATGTTTTTCTTCTGTGTTCTCCTTTGATCGTATGGAGATCTTTACTGTGGCTGGTAGTTTTTTTTAGAGTTCTTGAGTTACACACAAATGGAATGTCTTAGATGTTGGGAAGATTGATTGTGAAGAGGTGATGAAGGAATACAAAGAAATAAGTAACTACAAGCTTAGAGTAGCTGAATGAAGAAAGTAAGGTCTACAGCAATACTTTAAAAGCCTTCCTTGTAGTTAGGAAGAAGAAAAATAAAGTAATAAATACTGATTTTTGCAGATAAAGATTGGGAAGACATAAAAAAGATGCCTGAACATTCAACTCTAATGAAGGATTTCCGAAGAAACACGTAAGTCTGTGTTGAGATGAGCTTTCTTAAGAAAGCCTATTTTACTTCTCTCTCCTACTCTATAAAGTTATTATAGCATAGGTTGTTTTCTGTCCTAAGCAGTGACTATGAAATGCTTATTTCTGAAGAAGTAGAAAGTAAGTTGATTTTTAATGGTGAACTTGATCTATTGAGTTGGTGTGAATCATAGAAAAGTGGGAAGACATTGACTGCAAATGAGTGAGTAGCAGGTGTGAAACTGCTGATGCCAGTAAGACCTCAGACAGATGTGAAGATTACTAAGCATAGTTTTTCAGAGCTGTTTCCAAAACTGCAGTACTAAAAATGATTATTCTATAGCTGCATGTAAGTAGTGTAGCAGCCTTATAATGTTTCTAACAAGCTGAGTATAACTGTCAGTCTTGATATCTAGGGTAGCTTATGAAGGAAAGAATATCTTAAACATTTTGCTGTCACGTTGCCGGATTCTAATAATTGCCCTTGAGACACCACCGCTGTTGTCTTTTTACTTCCCTTCTGATCAAATTGAGGGATTTGGGGCACTACTATTATATATGTTTCTTGCGCCTGCAATGCTATTGCAACAAACCATTTAGAAACCTTGTTTTTGAGCTTGTCCTCAAAAAAAGTGAGATCATGAATGTTCTTGTAACAACCTATACATTGTAGGACACTGTTAAGATAGATTTGGCATTTATCTCCATGTATCCTGGCATTAGAAATATACCGAATTCTCTGAATAGAATGAAACTGTGCAGATGATACAGTAAAATGGCTAAAAGGCAGTTTAAGTCCAAGTGATAGTTTGCTGACTGTATATGGTTTAAAAGTGCGCTTTTTGTATTGATGTGATGTGTGTTACACAAACATGTAAGGGGGAACAGATGAATTTCTGCAGCGTTTGAATGGATTTTAAGCAGTCTTCTGGTCTTGGTAGTTGCTTTTTTTCTGTGCTTAATGGATTAGCAAAGACAGTTATTAATATGTTTCTTGAGTGCTAAGAAAGCTCTGTGGTATCGATGCTTTGACTATTAGAAATTTCATTTTTTTTCTTCTCTAGGTACACCAACTGCAGCCTTATCAAATATATGGAAAAGCATAAAGTTAAACCAGACAGTAAGGCATTTCACTTGGTAAGTTCCTGCATTCATAAAATAAAATAAAAATCCTTATGCAAGTTAAAATTGTTTAAATTGGTAGCCGGGCTAGTATCAGTTACTCTGTGACTAACTTTATTTTATAAATATTATACTTTATGTTTTAAATAAAGTTAGCAATAAGTGATTTACAATTTGAAAGTTGCAAAAACATGCTGTCTTCTAACATTAGTATAATTCTGTGAGCCATTCATTGGATTAATTCATTTATCAAGTGTATTAGAAGTTTTCAGTCCTTAAATTGTATTAAATGTGCAGTTATATTTGCAATATTACTGTAGTTTTAGCTATTTCACTGCTTTAAATACTTCTAATAGCCTATTTTTTATTTTAAAAATATCCTTAATCAGATTATTTTCTATATATTCATTTTAAACTTACCACTCGTGCCTGTTTGAAAACAAAAGAAAATGAATTAAGAAAATAGCTACCAAACAAAAAAACCCCGACGTTTTACTTGAGACTTGAATGTTTAGTTTAGAAAATTACATTATGTGTGTGTTCCCAGTGCATTAATCTTTAATAGCTTTTTTACAGAAACTTCTTAGTATTCTTCAGTATTCTTACAATAGTTAGTGATCTCTAGAACATAAAAGTTATTTTTGTTAAGACTCCCGTTAAAATGATACACTTGTAATTGTAAAACATCCCAGCTAATTCCAGGATTGGTGAATTCATAGATAAGTGTGGTTGCCAAGGATGAAATGCTTTCATTTATCAGTTTGAACTAAGTAGAGTTTTTCCTTTCCTGACACTGATGCACGAGGATCCTTGTCACACATAGAAGTGATGTTACATGAGACAACTTTGACTCCTTTCTGGTTTTTCAGCTTACCTTTTTTTCCCCATTCTTTTCTTGGTTTCTATTATCCTATTTAAATGTTTGTGCCCTAGAACATGGAGACCCAGCTGCTGCTCCTGGTTGATTTAGTGATGCTTATTTTTCTATTTATCCCGTAGCATGCCGTCACAAAGTCATATGAAGTATACTATATTTTTATTATGTCATTCTGGCAGGTGATCTTCTGGTTCAACAGTTCTTTATAGAAAATATTTGTAATGCTAAGTGAAAAATTCACTTCTGTTCTCTTGCCTGAATAAGGGGACGAAGTAGTTTTCATGTCTCCCACATGATAATGGCTACACAGTCATTAAACTTCTCTTGTGGTTTCTGTTTCCTGTTACTGATTATGACAAAGTTTGTTCACATCTTGTCTGCATATGATGGAAGATTTCATAAGCCAATTCCAGATACAGTGCCAGAATTTTGCAATGTTTTTTATGCTTGTGGTGTTTTTTCAGTGTGTTGGCAATTTTCTTTTTTTCCCTTATTTTGACTCCTGCAATTACTTTTGAGCTGTTTGAGAGAACAATTCTACAAAAACTATGTGCAGACTCAGGGAGTTGAAATACCTGTTGTGACTTCTGGTCAGTGACATGAAAAATGAAGCTGGATTGATGGTAATGCTGGGAGGCCTATGCCAGGAGGTCTCCATGGATCAGCAAAGAGCTCCTGGACTTAATTAAGCACAAAAAGAAAGTCTGTAGGGAGTGGAGCGGGAAAGGGTTACCTGGGAGGACTACAAAGAAGTTTTCCTAGCAGCCAGGAATCAGATTAGGAAAGCTAAAGCCCAGATAGAATTAAATCTAGCCAGGGACATAAAGGGGAACAAGAAGAAATTCTACAGGCATATCAGTGATAAAAGGAAGGCCAGGGAAGATGTGGGCCCTCTCTGGAAGGAAACTGGAGACCTGGTCACAAGGGATACGGAGAAAACTGAGGTGCTCAATGACTTCTTTGCCTCAGTCTTCACTGGTAAGGGCTCTGACCATACCAGCTAAGCTACAGAAAGCAAAGGTAAGAACTTGGAGAAGGAAGATCTGCCTGCTGTTAGTGAAGATCTGGTTTGAGACCAGCTAAAGAACCTGAAGGTGCGCAAGTCCATGGGACCCAGCGAGATGCATCCATGGGTTCTGAGGGAACTAACGGATGAAGTTGCCAAGCTGCAATCCATCATGTTTAAAAGGTCATGGCAGTCTCGTGAAGTTCCCATTGATTGGAAAAGGAGAAACATAACCCTCATTTTCAAGAAGGGAAAAAAAGATGATCTGGGAAACTACAGGCCAGTCACTCTCACCTCTGTGCCTGGCAGATCCTCCCGAAGGCCCTACTAAGGCACATGGAAAACAAAGATGAGGTGATTGCTGGTAACCAGCATGGCTTCACCAAGGGCAAGTCATGTCTGACAAACTTGGTGGCCTTTTATGATGGAGTTACAACGTCAGCGGATAAAGGAAGAGCAACGGACATCATCTACCTGGACTTGCGCAAAGAGTCCCACATTACCTTCTGGTCACCAAATTGGAGAAGAATGGATTTGATGGATGGACCACTCGCTGGATAAAGAATTAGCTGGATGGTTGCACTTGGAGAGTTGCTGTCAATGGCTCAATGTCCAAGTGGAGACCAGTGACAAGTGGCATTCGTCAGGGATCAGTGCTGGGACCAGTGCTGTTTAACATCTTTGTAGGTGATGTGGACAGTGGGATTGAGTGCACCCTCAGCAAGTTTGCAGACAACACAAAGCTGAGTGGTGCAGTTGACATGCTAGAAGGAAGGGATGCTATCAAGAGGGACCTGGACAGGCTTGAGAGGTCAACCTTACGAAGTTCAACAAGGCCAAGTGCAAGGTCTTGCACCTGGGTCGGGGCAATCCCAAGCACAGATACAGGTTGGGCAGAGAATGGCTTGAGAGCAGCCCTGGGGAGAAGGATTTGGGGATGTTGGTTGATGAAGGATTCGGCTTCAACTGACAGTGTGTGCTGGCAGCCCAGAAGGCCAACCACATCCTGGGCTGCATCAAGAGAAGCGTGACCAGCAGGTCAAGGGAGGTGATTCTGCCCCTCTACTTGGCTCTCGTGAGACTCCGCCTGAAGTACTGCATCCAGTTCTGGGGCCCCAAGCACAAGAAGGACATGGAGCTGTTGAAGTGGGTACAGAGGAGGGCCATGAAGATGATCAGAGTGCTGGAGCACCTCCTTTATGGGAACAGGCTGAGAGAGCTGGGACCCTTCAGCCTAGAGAAGAGAAAGTTCTGGGGGGAGCTTATAGCAGCCTTCCAGTACCTGAAGGGGGCCTAAAGGAAAGGTGGGCAGGGACTTTTTCTAAGGGTGTGCAGTGACAGGATAAGGGGAAATGGCTTTAAACTGGAAGAGGGTAGATGTAGACCAGATATGGGGAAGAAATTCTTTATTGTGAGGGTGGTGAGACACTAGAACAGGTTGGCCAGAGAGGCTGTGGATGCCCCCTCCCTGGAGGCATTAAAGGCCAGGCTGGATGGGGCTTTGAGCAACCTGGTCTAGAGGGAGGTGTTGGAACTAGATGATCTTAAAGGTCCCTGCCAGCCCAAAGCATTCTATGATTCTATGATTTATTATGTTCTTAACCATGCCATTAAAACTGAAGGCTGAGGAGAGGAAATGTACTTTCTAACTTTAGATGTCTGCAACGTGGAGGTCTGCATCGTGGTAGTATATGCCCACTTAAATACCTAGTGAAAGGAGATGACCAACTCATACATACATCATGACACTAGATTTTTATTAAAAGGTTAATTTAAGCTCATGGGAAGTATGAAGAGCAAATGTGAAATGTGCAGAAATTACATATGTAAATAGCATTCATCTTGTTAGATGGATGCTTATTTTTTAAAATGAAGTGCTGTAAGCTGAAAGTGCAGCATTTCTTTTAAAGATTGTTGTCTTTGACAGTACGTCTAGTGGGGAACATCACTGCCCATGGCAGGGAGGTTGGAACTGAATCATCTTTAAAGTCCCTTTCAACTCAGACCGTTCTATAATCCTATGGTCGTGATGTAGTTTTGACTTAGGTGCTGTATTCCATGATAAAATATGAAGGATTTCTATTTTTCTTTCCCATTAATATCTGAAGTTCCACTCATTCTGCTCATAAAAACTGTGTGTCTAGCACAGCTATATTCCACAAAATCACTGCTGGATGGATGGGGAGAAACAGATATATCTATATCATCCTTTTGAATAAGAGACACTTTTAAAATGCAGTATTGCTATTTCAGTACTGGAGTTATACAAAACCTCTATGGTCTGCATTTCCTAAACTAGTGAGAGATCTTAACACACATGGAAAGAGCATTTCTAATGTGTTTTTTATTGAAAATTGCTGTTGAGATGCCACAGTGGCAGATGTGTGAAGTCCAGACAGCTTCTGAAAATGTTCAAGTGGTTGTGAAATGAGAGTAGAACAGGAAAACAAGTTCAAGAGTTGTTTTTCAAACCACCTTTCAGTCTTTAATGTTATGCTGAATTTAGACTTCATGTCTGTTACTGGTATTTTAAGTTGGTATGGATGAGATTCTGGTTATGTATCCTGAACATTTTTCAAAGGCCATGCATCTAAGTACCTATGTTTGAAATTCTCTCCATATACTTGGTTAGCAGTTTTTTTTTTTTAAAATTTCATCTTTGTGTGTTACCTTAGGATTTTTGATGTGTTCCCTGTCACTGAAACATCTTGTACGCCATTTTAAAAAGTTAGGCGTAGGGCAAATACCACGTGTTCTTCTTAGCCGTCTGTTGATACATTCCAACGAGAGCTGGAGAGGTGCCATCTCAGAGGGTGAGGTTTTGCTGTTTTTTTAGTTGAACTGAGTTCAGCTATTTTTCTGAAATATACTTTGCATTGTCTTTTGCATCTTCATACTTTATGGGTGATGGTCATCTTCAGTGTCTTTAACCAGCACAGATGTTCTGAATTTTCTTTTTTTCATGTATCTGGCATTTGATCTGATTTATCAGTTTTACAAAGATAAAGGCCTAGGTCTTGAACTGATAGAGAAATGGCACCAGAGCCATTTTAGCATAGCAACAACGTGTAGAAAACAGATGTGTTGGAGAGTCTGTGTTCACCCGAAAAGATAAATACATGCAGGAGTGGGTGATAAATGTTATCTGGCCAGGTGGAGTTTTTGAATGTGCTGATGGCTGCTTTACCACATTTTCTGAAGAGTGACTTTATAGATCATCTTTCAAATACTGTGGATGACAATGGAGACATACAAATGTGGCAGTGCTAAATAAGGAATAATTAATTTGGCATCACTTTTGCTTATCAATTGCTAAGTATTACTTAAATGGATGTGATGTTACTTTCTGCTAAGTGTAATTAAGAAACCGATTATGCACGTTGCATCTTGCGGGAAGTGAACAGGCCGTTAAAACTGATGGTTTGTTATGGGTGCTCTTTGTATGGAGCTATTTTTTTTAACAAGAGAGAAGAATGTGGTTCCTGCCATTTATGGTCAAGGTTCAGACACATTTGTATCTGTTGATCTTTCAGAAATAATGCAGTGAAGATTCTGTAAACAGTTTTGATGATGCAGAGCTTTTTATCTTTAATTTTATGTAGCTTCAGAAATTGCTTACTATGGATCCAATAAAGAGAATTACCTCAGAACAGGCTATGCAGGATCCCTATTTCTTAGAAGATCCTCTTCCCACATCCGAGTAAGTGGTCAGTTTATTAACCTATCAGTACGTCCAGGGATGCTTTAGAAATGCATGCTTTCTCTGCTGTAAATGTTTGTGATTATTGAGCTGAATGCGTACTGTCTAACATCCAAGGAAAGCTCTAACCACTAAAATGCTGTTTGAGGTTTTTGAAATTAAGTAGCATTCTTATTAATCTCTTGCTTTATGGAACTTTGATCGTGTTAGTTGCAGCACTAATCTTGTTATTCACTGACAGGTTGATTATGCATGCTACAGATCTTTGTAGACAACTGCTAAGTGCCCGCAGGTCCACTTCTCTGCTCCAGAATGCCAAGTGACACTCACTAATGAGTTTACATTTTTCTGTTGTAGCCTTTGCTGTAAATTCAGTGGTGAAGAGTGTCTCTGTGTTGTCATTCTTAACAACTTAAACCTATTTTCTGTAGATGCTCTTTTTTGTTTAAACAGTGTGATTACAAAAGGAAGAGAATTTAGAGACAATGAATAATTTCATTTTTAATGAACTTCTTCTCCCCTAAAAAAAAAAAAAAAAAAGACAGAATGTGAATGTGCACATTTTTAGAAAAGTGATTAGTGCATATTGTGTATCATTCTCTACGATTATTTAAGGAAGAATTTGTAAAATGTGGTATGTATATTTAAAAGCACTTAATTAAAATGGCACTACTTCACTAAAATCTACTAAATTATTTATAACCTGACCTGTCTCTGTTATTTAATGTTATCATGTGAATGATTTGTTTGTGCATAAACTGCTTTTAGGTCAGTGTTTGGCTTCTTTCTTATATTAAGTTGGCATTTTACAGCAAATACACAATGAATAACGCTAACAGGTGCACAGGAACATTATTACAAGTGGTTTCTACTGCTTAAGGGCAGATAAATCTTAGCTTGCGCTAGCAGTAGCAAATTATGTGGTCCATGAGATATGAATTGACAGATGAAACTTCCAGTTATTTTTAAGCTTTGTTACAGGTGGTTTTATTAATAGGCAGTGGACTTTACAGGGCAGTGTTTAACTAGATCTCAGACAATGAATTACGGTGTGGCTGGGTGAAGGTAGTTCTGTGAGCCTCTGCAGATACCTTTCCAGCCATCAGTTTCATCACCAGTTACCGGAAACACTGAAAACTGTTAGGAATTTAGACAAGTTCATCAGAGGCAACGTAAAATTTAAAATTAATGTGAACAGGTTTACTACTTCTAGTGTATGATGAAAGTAAGAAAGGGAGAACAACTCCATTTGTTGTAGATACAAGGCTCTCAGTGAGCAACTTGAAACTAGTGTGGGTGGAGTATGGATCTTACAGGTCTAACTTTTCTGTTCTAATACAGTGATAAATAGACTTTTCTGGGGGGCAGTGTTTTTGCAGGTTGTCAAATCCCTTATCCAAAACGAGAATTTTTAACAGAAGAAGAACCAGATGATAAAGGAGACAAAGTAAGTACTGGAAGAACGGTATCATTGCGCTTCACTGGCTTTCACACTATTTCCTGTTTTCATGTTTTTTCATGTACTGCTTTTGAGTTGAAATTTTTCTTTGTGTTTAAACAATTGAGAAGAACCAGCAGCAGCAGCAGGGCAATAACCATACTAATGGAACTGGTCATCCAGGGAACCAAGACAACAGTCACACACAGGGACCCCCACTGAAAAAAGTGAGAGTTGTTCCTCCTACCACTACCTCAGGTGGACTTATTATGACCTCAGACTATCAGGTATTTTTTTTTCTTATATTGCGCGTTTGATTCTCATGTTCACAACAATATTTCTTCAAGCTAAAAAAGTAATCTTGTAAATGGTATTTTTTTGCATCCATCAGATCAACTGCATTTAGTTGATGGTTTGCCTGTCAATTAATATGCTGTTGCTTCTTAAGTTTGCAGCCCATTTTAAGAAAATTAGGATCAGAAATTATTATAGCTACTGATTATTGCCTTTGTATTAGGCAGTGCTGATTGTGGATCAGGGGCCCGTTATGCTTCTCTCCCTATGACCTAAAAATAACATTTCTTATTTTGACAAGCCTGCAATGCTAGGAGGCAAAGGATATTGCAGTAAACAAGCTGAGTCTGAACAAGAATTTTAGTTGGGCAAATCGGTTGAAAAGCAGAATTTTGGGTGGCAGAGTTGACATGACTGAAAACCAAGTGACGTCTCAGATTGAGTAAGCCCCATGTTACAGATAGGAGGCGACAGGTGGGGTGGTGGCAATGAAGTAAGCGAAGTAAGCGAAGAAGTGTCAAACATTAGGAAATCAAAAGAGTTTGGGGTGGAAAAATATTTGAGTCTTCCCTGGAAATGTAATCTGAATTCATAGGGTTGAACAAGATTGCTCTTTAAGAATTAAAGACAGAACATTTAGTTAAAGCTAGCTAAAGATTACAAAAGAAGAGCAAGGAAGGCTTTTTTATGAAAAATAACGATCTGGAACTCACTTAGATATCCTTATATTCCTTAACAAGACTTAAGAAGAGTCTAAGAACACTGTTTTTTTTCACTAATAAAACTGTTGTTGTCAACTTGCTTTTCAGTTTGATAAGCTGTTTCTCCATAAACACCAGTGGGTGTTGAAATCTTGTGTTTCAGAATTTGTTCATGAGAGTATCAAGTGTCCCAAAAGGCTGCCCGGGCACATTATGAACATGGGTATAGTTTGGGTAGCGTGCAAAACTTGAAAACACATGGAAATGTAAAATAGAGTCATTTTCAGAGCTTTATTGTGAGACCCTTTGTATAAATCCCAATGTGCCTTTGTTCAGTTCATCTCAGGACATCAATAATTTACCAGTTTTCAAGTTGTTCTCCTTGAATTATATGATTTTTAGAGCTGTTTGAAACCGTGGTCAGTCTTAACTACAGTGCAGCAGAGTTGAGTGCTTCTGAATATAAAGATGATCTGTCTTCTAGTTGGATTATGCATCACAACACCCTGTTACTGGAGATGCATCTCTTTCAATTTGTCAAGCTGCAAAGTTGATCATAGTGCTCTTAGCTGGCTCCTTCTACTACTTCTGTGCATTTATTTTTAAGGCAGCATGTGCAGCTGTAACCCTCTTAATCTTCACATCATCTTGAGTCACACATCTGGGGAGTTTGATATGGAGGTTGCATGTATTGTGTCAGGGAGCCCCATTTACTCGCCCTGTTTAAACATCCTTCACCTAATTTTGCTGGTGTAGCTTGGCATTTGGAACAAACTCACGCTTCCATTTTTGTGAGCAAGAGCTGAGGTTGCTACTTCAGAAGTCAGACTCAAATTGCCTTGGCAGGAGTTGAAGTAGTTTTGTGTTCAGTTCATGTTCATCAAAAGTTTTGTGTTCTCTGATAGCTATCCCAGGACTGTAGATGGGGGCAGCCCTTGTCAACAAACTTAATTTCAGAATACTTTTGCCTTGAGGTAGTGATAACAGCTGCTTCACTCTCTCAAGAGCTCTTTTTAGTAACCTGACTGCTCCTAATTAGTAGTTTTGCTCTCTCTTCAGGAGGCAAAACACTTGGTTCTTTAAAAAAATCAATGAACAAACGACAACTACAACAAAAAGAAAACAGAAAGCCTCTGTTCTTCCTCCCCTCACCCCGTCCTTTCAGTCTTGCATGAAGGAAATGGGTTTTGCTCTGATTAAGTTATCTGGAAAATACGGTAAGCGAAGAGAGGAGATGTGCACTTACTGGCACTGGAACAAAAGCAGTTAAATGCTGCCCATTGGCGGTTTCAGGTGTCCCTGAAAACATTCCTCAAATTTCTTACTTTTGATCCTGCAACTCAAAGAGACAGCAAACAAATCTTACAATACAGCCCTCTGTTTTAATCAAACACCTATTCTTTGTTCTTCATTTCATTTGTTGAAGTTCCCCTCACGAAGAAGGATTGCCATCTCCTGGGCAGGACAAACTACAACAGTTTCCACTTAGAAACCAAAGTACTCTCTGCAGGGCAAGTTGACCTTCTAATTTTTTTCTGCTATGCATAAAAATAGTAGACACATAGCATACAGACATCCTTGCCTTCTCCTTATATTTGAGACATGACACTTCTGAAGCTGATGTGACTAAATGAACTGGAGCAGTTCCAGTACTCTGCACTTTTGCTAGCAATAACCCTCAAGGTGCTTAATGGTATGTAAAGAGTACTGGCTATTTACATCTTGTCTTAAAACAAAAGCTGTTTGTTGCACTAGGTTCCATGAAAAACATGACTTCTTTAATTAGCCCCCTCTTATAAAAGAAAATCAGTTATAGAAGGAGAGATGCAGAACAAAAATTGTGAGTTTTTAAATGGCAATACTTGTGATATTTTCCAGTTTCCTATGTACAAGAGCCACACTTGAGCAAAAAGACTACTGAGGTTTTTTTTTTCTCTCTTGTCCTGTGTTCGCTCTATGAAGAGGGGTGACCCAGAATTTTAACACTTCCACTGAATCCATCTATACCCAGAGTTTTAACACTTCCACTGAATCCATCTATACCCAGAGTTTTAACACTTCCACTGAATCCATCTATAAAGAGCGAAGGCAGACGTCATAGAAGTTCTGTCACTGTGTTAATGGTGAAGCTCAGCAGTGCTGATGTGTTCCCGCTGTCACTAAGTGCTGCTCTTTCCATTTCTTCTTCTTTACACTATGCACCTCCAGAGAATTAGCTCCATCCAGTGAGCATATGTTAATAAGTAGAGTTTGGCTTTTGATTTTTCCATGCTGTCATCTCAACATCCCAATTATAGTTTCTGCTCTAAATGCCAAATGGCAGATAAGAAGCAAACAAACAAACAAAAAAGCCGAAAACCAATGCTGTTATGTTGTGTTCCAGCTGATGAAATTGTTAAAGCTATTTTAATATTTTACTTTTTCAGGACAGTGTTTAACCTTAGTTTAGTGTATTCAGATCTCGGTAGCTACACCTTGGCCCTGGAGTACTCGCTATGGAGAAGTTTCCCAGACCTTTAGTAGGAGCTGCTTTTGCTAACATATGTCTTGTGGTATCAAGAGTTCAGGAGTTGCACAGCAGTTTCCAAAACCTTTGATTTTTGTGTGTGTAAACCTTAATGTTTACTTGAAACAGCACAGTAGTTTAATGAGATTGTGTAGTGCGTTAAATGCTAACAAGTGATCATATGCTTACATTGAAAGTCCTGCATGCAGTCCTTCCCCTTCATAGTTCCAGTTGTGTAAATAACTGACTTCAAGGCTGGAATTTTATTAGACAGCTGCTGACTTGCTCAGATCTTCTTGCGATGATAAATGTTCCACTTGGTAAATAGTCATAGAAATGCCGGGTGAAAGGGGCCTCTGGAGACCATCTAGTCCAATGCTCCGCTTGAAGCAGGACTGTTGCTTAGGCTGAATCAGGCCAGCTGAGGCTTTATGTATCTGAGTCTTGGAAAATTCCATAGACAACCACAGAGACTTCACCACGTCCCCGGACAAGTTGTCCTAGTGTTATGCTGGCCTCCTACTGTATATTTTTTCCCTAATGTCCAACCTGAACCTCCCAAGCCCCAGCCTGTGACGATTTTCCCTATATATATGTCCTCTACTGAGAGGAGCTTGGCTATCTTTAACCCTCCTTCAAGGACTTGTAAGGCTGCTAGATGGCCCCTTAGCCTAAACACTCATCGTTTTCTAGCCCGTGCTCCCAGGCCAGGCAGAAGGGTGGTGAGCACATCCTTTGTATCAGAAGGTCTGAGTGATTCTGACTGGCACATCAGCAGTGAGATGCACAGATCTGAGCTCCAGCCCCAAAATGCTTTCTTGGTAGGGTAAGGGAGCAAGTGGAGAAGCCCCCGATGTGGCCGATAGTAGCTTTCTGTAACATGCAGCTGTGCCGTATCTATTTAGAGGGCTGAGCTGGGGTTTGGCCCTGATGGGTGTAGATTCCCAAAAGGTAATCCAGGGTGAACGACTGACTGGTGGTAGTATTGCCTTTCTTATCTACTATTCCTGATGTTCACATCTGTCCCTGCTGTAATCAGAATAAGTGAGAAGAGTATAGAGACTGCAGCTGCTTTAGGACTGCATGTCCTTGGTACCTTTTGAAGAAGCAACCCTGTAGACCAAGCTGCCCCTGCTAAGAAGGATTCTAAGAAGGGTTTTCTCTGCTTTCACCCCTTTCCAGCGTTCCAATCCCCATGCTGCCTACCCCAACCCCGGACCAAGCACATCGCAGCCACAGAGCAGCATGGGATATTCAACTACCTCCCAGCAGCCTCCACAGTACTCACATCAGACACATCGGTACTGAGCTGCATCCGAATAATGTCAGTGCACTGTTGCTAATGCTGCAGGACTGCGCAGCTGCCTGCCTGGAACCTGGCCTGGGCCACAAGAATGTACTGTACAACCACACCTTCAACACGTCTGATCGCCAAGTTCCACCACCTTTCACAGAATGGAGTAGTGGCTCCCAAATTGTACCTGTTTTTGGGTTAGACTTGAAAAGAAAGTGCTAGCACAGTTTGTGTTGTGGATATGCTACTTCCATAGTTTACTTGACATGGTTCAGACTGACCGATGCCTTTTTGTTCAGTGACAGTCTGTAGCAGTTGAAGCTGTGAAATGTGCTAGGGGCAAGCATTTTTGTTGTCGTATGTGGTGAATTCTCTCGATGTAACAACTTTATCTGACCAATAGTACACGACATCTTTGAACTGGTACTTGAAGCATACAGTAGGTGTTAACATGGCAAAAAAGCAAAATAACCGTGACTCCAACTGAAATGATTTTGATATACATTTATTTTTAGTGACTTTTGTGGGTTGGTTCATTTTCCACGTAGGTCAGTGTTTTATGACCAACACAATTGCTACGATGATGTTTTTTTAAGAACATGAAAACGTTTGCATTTTTTCCAGCAATTACAAACGTCCCAAAGATTAATTTCCAGCATAAGTTTTTGGTTTTGTTTTTAAATCTATGACTTGACTGGTATTAAAGCTGCTATTTGATAGTAAAATAAGTATGTTGTCATTGATATAAACATGTTTGGTTCAGCAAACAAGTGAAAATGATTGTCATAGACAGTGTTTTATTTTTTTCCTGTTGGTGTTAATGATTTGTGAGCATGCTTTGGGATTAAAAAAGCATGAGTGATATTTCCTAAAGAGGTGTGGCATCCGTTCAGATATTTCGTCATGATTTTTGAGAACCAGCTTGGTGTTGTGGATTTTAAATTTCCTTCAGTTACTTCTTTTTTTTAAAAAAACATCCGCACGTTGATTAGGGATGCCATTCTTACAGCAGAGGATCAAGGTGTTAGGAGAGCCTTAGAATTTATGAGGAAGAACTTACATACAATGTACTGTATCAAACTATTTTACATGAATGACGCAAGTATTCTGAATAAAAAAAAATCGAACATTGTTAAAACAAGGTGTTATGTAATAAATTTATTTTTCATAAATCTGCACATGATCTTTGCCTGTATTCCTTCGATCCACAGCGCCTCCATCTCCCATCATAAATTTATATTGGGTTTTATTTTCAGAAACAGCATTTAACCAGCATTTCTTCTGCTTTTTAAATAGCAGAAAAGATAGATGCCTTCGTAAAATGGCATTACCTCCTGTTGGGTACATCTGGTTGGTCAGCTGGAGGTACACTGAATATGGGTCTACTGCCAGCTGTGTTTTATAGATCAAACCACTCATCTACAAAATCCAGAGACCTTCTTGCTTAAGTAGTTTTTCTAAGGTTTCTGTCCCTTTCTTGTGACCTAATACCATACCATGATTTTATCTTTTGCAGTATATGCAGGATTTTGTCTACAAGTGTTTCATGGAGAGTGAACATCGAGTTGTATGATCTGTTTGTTGTGTGAAAAGGGCAGAGAAGTTTGGCAGAAAAAAAGGAACCAAGTGGGGGCGGAGTGGGGGCAAAGGAGAAACAAATCTGTAGCCAACCCGAAATGCAAACCAAGGGTAAAATTGAGGTGTAGATGAAAGTAGTGGAATGGAGAAGAGGTTTAAGTATTTCAGAGATTTAAGACTAAAGAAAAAAAACAGAGTCCAAAGTTTATGCTGCTTGAGAAAGAGGAAGATACGTTCAGTAATAGTGTGTGATTCATAGTGGGATTAGTAGAGTCTAAGTCTGGCTTTCTCAAGTCTCTGGCATAAACTTAAATATGGACTTGGGAAAGCTGTAAGCTTCTTTCTTCTAGTTTCTTTTCCCATGAAAGCTTTTTCCTCCTTTCCTGAATATTTATGTAGACTTTGAACTTGCACGTTTAGTGGCTCTTACCAGCTACTGAAGGGGTGACGAGTAATGTTTATACAATTTTTACTTTTATTCAAGTTCTATCAGCCTAGATTTTATTTATACTTATGAATGCACGAGAATTAGTATTATTCATATTAATGCAACTCTTATTTGATACCGGTATATTTTGATGTCTCCCATGCTTTGTTTAAAAATAGCAGGCCAACTTTAATTTATTTTTCTAAAGAGATGTGCTCTCAACTGACAAAAAGAGCCCTTGCCATTAGTTTGCACTTGAATTTAATTTTCCTGTTGAAAAGATTATTTGAGATGCAGACACAGGTTATCAACTGATAATAGTAAAACTAAATTATGCCTTACGTGTCATTATAAGTAGTCTGTGCTTCTGTTTGCGGTCATTTCATTCATTCTACTCCATTTGTGTGGACGTATCACGGATTGCTTCAACAAACTGCAGTCCTGCAGGGCAGTCACGTTTTTGTATTGGGCTTGTTCTGATGACTGAGTTGGCTGGTCCTTCTGGAGGGTGAATTTCTTTCTCCAGAATGGTGTAAATAAAAGGTTGTCAGTACTTGGTGTTACCTCTGCCTTTGAGAGAGGGTCTGCCTGGGGGTAGAGTGGCCCTACAGAGAGATCTGGACAGGCTGGATCTCTGGGCTGAAGCCAATGGGATGAGGTTCAACAAGGCCAAGTGCCGGGTCCTGCACTTCAGCCACAACAACCCCAGGCAACGCTACAGGCTTGGGGCAGAGTGGCTGGAAAGTTGTGTGGAGAAAACGGACCTGGGGGTATTAGTCAATGCTCGGCTGAGCATGAGCCAGCAGTGTTCCCAGGTGGCCAAGAAGGCCAATGGCATCCTGGCTTGTATCAGAAATAGTGTTGCCAGTAGGAGTAGGGAAGTCATTATCGCTCTGTACTCAGCCCTAGTGAGGCCCCACCTCGAGTACTGTGTCCAGTTTTGGGCCCCCCACTGCAAAAAAGACATTGAGGCCTTGGAGCGTGTTCAGAGGAGGGCGACGAAGCTGGTGAGGGGTCTGGAGCACAGGCCTTATGAGGAGCGGCTGAGGGAGCTGGGATTGTTCAGTCTGGAGAAGAGGAGGCTCAGGGGAGACCTCATCGCTCTCTATAACTACCTCAAGGGAGGTTGTAGTGAGCTGGGGGTCGGCCTCTTCTCTCTTGTAACTAGTGACAGGACGAGGGGGAATGGCCCCAAGTTGCACCAGGGGAGATTGAGGCTGGACACTAGGAAATACTACTTTTCTGAAAGAGTGGTCAGGCGCTGGAACGGGCTGCCCAGGGAGGTGGTTGAGTCACCGTCCCTGGAGGTGTTCAAGAAACGTTTAGATAAACGTTTAGAAACGTTGAGAGACATGGTTTAGTGGGGTTATTGGTGGTAGGTGGATGGTTGGACTAGGTGATCTTGTAGGTCTTTTCCAACCTAGCTAATTCTATGATTCTATGATTCTATATTTCTACTGCTGCTAAGGCTAATCTTGTCATGTTGGTGACAGTTATAAAATGATCTTTTGCATCAAATAAATTTCTTAATTCTGTCTAAAGGAAGGCTGTAGGCAAGGCGCTAAATTGTTTTCCTGAACTATTCAAAAATAAAAGCATAAATTCCTTCTGTCCCCGTTTTGCTTTGAGGAACTTTTAATGTGAGGGCTAAGGGAAGGTAGGGAAGAAGAAAACACCACTGAGATCGCTGTAATAGAGAAGTTGCAGGCTGGTGAGAGCAGCGAGGCAGCGACAGCTGGCGTGCGAGCTGCAGCTCTCCTTGCACAGCTGAGCACTTATTGTGAGATTCAAGAAGTTCAGAGCTTTTCATTTTTCATCAACAGTTCTCTGGCCAATCTGAGCATATTTCAAACACCTGGAGCTGGGGAGCCAGTTCTTGTTGCTCTGATTAAAGAACAAATTATTTTCCTAGAGTAGGCTTATGCTGAAAGTGGGCTACAGGCTTAACTCGATCATTGGGATAAATACACTTCTGCACTTTGGTTCACCTTGGTACTCGCAGCAAGCCAACGCTCTGTGAAACAGAACTTACGGCAGTCAGACTTTATTGTACCTGCTAAGGACACATCTCTCTAAGAGAAAATAGATGTTTTTGCAAAGACCCTTTTTGGAGAAGGTTTCAGAGTTAATGGAGGTGGGAGGAGCAGCAGAGGAAGGAAATGAGACCCTTTCTGCCCTTTGCTTTCCTGTGTCTGTGTATAGGAATTGAAAAACACTCCATGTACTCAACAGAGCTGCCAAGGCAGTGCCCTGCTGGGTGGCAGGCAGTGCTCAGGTTGGGCTTTCCTTCAGTTTGCTTTTTCCTTCTTTCTGGGGGGCATGGCTGAGTCGAGCCTGCTATGGGTTGGGAGGATTCATGTGGAAGTGGCAGGTTCCTCCTTAGCAGGCTGCGCAGGAGTGGTGGGTGCAAACACCACTTCCCTTTCTCTCTATAGTGCATGACCTTAATACTCTGAAAGAACAAGAAAGAGCAAGTGCCTTCATACTCTTGTGCTGAGGGTCATGAGCAGCCCAAATGTCTCATCAGCGACCTTGTAGCTTTGCACAGAGCCTTCTCCAAAACACTAAGCAACATGTTTCTGTGAGACTTCATTGCCCCTTAGCGTGGTGTTTGATACAAAGCAATGGAAACTGAACTCCATTGCCAACTGAAGTGAGAAGACAGCAGCAAAGCATGAGTGGAGCACGAGTGCCATGTCATGCTGAACCATCTGAAGATGTATCAAAAAGGACCTTGGAAGCTCTTCCTATTTTTTTCATCTTGTGGTTTGTCTCTTGCCTGCTCAGACCCAAGTGTAAGTGGTAATGAGAGCGAGGGCTTGGGGTCAGTTGCACGTGGAGGTTTTATGGGAAGAAATTACTTGTGCTGTTCCCCCGTGTCCATTGATTCCTTTCTGAAATTGTTCCCTAAACAATGAGCCACTTCTTCTGCCTCTTCCCAGGCTCATCCTGGCTCTGCTGAAAGGCTTGACCTTTCATGTGTGGTGACTACTCGTGATTTTATGGGCACTGTTAGGCAGTTTGACTGCCACCAACTGGGATAATTGGGATAATTGGGGAGGAGGAGCTTGTATTGGTTATTGCCTTTCAAAATGGAAAGGCACAGATTGTTTCTTGGAGCCCACTGTGAAGTTGCAGGCCTGCCATTTGGACAAAATGTTGTTGCTATTATAAGTTGAGAGTATTTTCTGTGGAAGGACTGACTAATGTGGCGCTCCCCGCATGCTGCTTTAGTTACACCTCTGAATGGAGTCATCCTTTTGTCAGGTAGCATAACCATCTCAGCATCTTCCTTGAGGTTGAATAGTAACAGACCTTCAGGAAGCTGCTTGTGAGGCAGTTTAATAGCTGATATCCCCTGAAACTAAGGTGAATAAACTTAGTTCAGCATAATTTCTAGTCACAGCTATGGATAAAGAACATACTTTGTGAACACGGCAGGCATCTGAATGACAGGATGTACAAACTGCTTGAGCAGCGTGGAGGCAGACTGCAGGTGCTTATCCCCTGAAAGCGAATCAAATGCAGCTGCTTCTTCCACCAGGGCTGCTGTGGTAAGTTCTTCACAGGAACTTAAAGCAACCTGTATTTTGGCTGGCTTCAGCAAGCTGTCCCTGAGCAGTTAGGAGGGTCCTGTGCTGTGAAGCTTGGCACTGGTGTCAGTGAGGCTGTTGCCCTGGGGCAGCGCACCAGCTCAGGACATGAACCCAGGACGTGAACATGGATGGGCTCCACCTCAGCTCAAACTCTCCCGTATCGCAAGGTGCCAAGCAGTACATCCCAGCCTGCCATGGTCGGTGTCTTTCCTTGGCTAATTAGCCTTTGCATTTCAGGCCTTACTTAGGGACAGCACACCCTACAGCCACATGAGATGGAGGAGGGGTGTTGATGCAGGAGAGCCTGTTATTTAGGCAGCGCAGCACACATTGTGTGTCATTCCATGCCTCCACAAGCAGTGGGGACATGCTCCTGCTTTCTTGAAAGTTTGCTGCTGCAGCTGGGGGTGTGGCTGTGTGTTGGCCACATGCTCCTGAGGATATGTCACATTGCTCACACATCCAGCGTACCCTGGGGAAAGCCTCCCCACAGGTAACTTCTATGTCTGGGTGCCAGCAGCAGTCACCTCAGCACTGTGTGGGCTGAGGCGTGCTTATCTCCACAAAGACAGTTCCCACGTGGCTCAGGCACTCCTCATGTCCTGTGCACAGGGTCTGGGCTTCACCCTGGTGCTCTGTCCTGTGTGTTCTGCAGAAGATTGGGAAAAGGTGAGAGGGGTTGATGCTGCAGCCTGGAAACTTAGAAATCCCTTTAGAAGCTACCCGTGTGTCCTACCTCCTTGCAGGTATGTGGGATAGCCATGCATTATATTTGCATGCTGGACAAAACCAGCTGTTGTGAAACATCCCCATCATTGCTCAGCTGGGCAAGCTGGTGACATTTGAAGAGCAGCCTGCATGTCCAGTGTCATAGGTAGGTGGATGCAGTAATGTGTCCACAGTCTGGGGCTGATGAGCAGTTGCTGGGTCAGGTCTCATGAGGTTCAACAAGTCCAAGGGCAGCATCTTGCACCTTGGTCATGGCAATCTCTGCTATCAGTAGAAGCTGGGGGCTGGAAGGATGGAGCACAGCCCTGCCAAAAAGGACCTGGGGGTACTGGTGGATGGCAGCTGGACATGAGCAGCTATGTGCCTTTGAAGCTCAGAAAGCCAACTGTATCCTGGGCTGCATCCAAAGCAGCGTGGCCAGCAGGGCGAGGGAGTGATCCTGCCTCTCTGCACTGTGCTGTGAGACCTCACCTGGAGTACTGCATCCAGATGTGGAGTCCTCAGTACAGGAGAGACATGGAGCTGTTGGAGCACATCCAGAGGAGGGGCACAAAAATGATCCAAGGGATGGAACACCTCCCTGCGAGGACAGGCTGAGAGCTGGGGCTGTTCAGCCTGGAGAAGAGAAGGCTGTGAGGTGACCTGAGAGCAGCCTTTTGTTATCTAAAGGGCGGCTGTAAGAAAGAAGGGGACGGACTCTTTAGCAGGGTGTGTTGTGATAGGATAAGGGGAAATGGTTTCACATGAAAAGAAGGGAGATTTAGACTGGATGTAAGAAAGAAGTATTTTACAGTGAGGGTGGTGAGGCACTGGCACAGGTTGCCCAGAGAGGTGGTAGTTGCCCTGTCCCTGGAGACGATCAAGGTCCGGCTGGACAGGGCTCTGAGCACCTGATGGAGCTGTAGGTGTCCCTGTTCACTGCAGAGGAGTTGGGGCAAGTGACCTTTTAGGGTTCCTTCCAACTCAGAGATTCCATTATCTCATAAAACCTCGGCTTGGTGGGCACAGAGGTGGGGCTGTTGTCGGCCATCATGCCTGGTGGGCAGCAGCACATCACACTGGATCACAGCAAGCCAGTGGATGGAGAAAGGCTGTTGGGTTGCACAGGCCGCACAGCTCTGTGTGGCTCAGCCCATGGGTGCAGGAGTTGTGTGGGAGCAATTCAAAGTGCCACGCGACCTGCTGCCACAGGTCCAGTCTGCTGGGAAGAGAGAGGAAATCCCTCACAGAAAATCTGATCAGAGCAGGGACAGTGGGTGCTGTGCTCACTTTCAAGAGTGGGCACCTGAAGTCAGACACCAAGTTTGCCCAAGCAGGGTCTCAAGGAGACAAGACAGGGTGCCTGCTCCTGGGGCCGCAGCGTGTGTCATCACTAACACCAGCTCCCTAGTGTGCGTGCCCATGGGCAGCCCCCGTCCCAGTGTCCATGTCCCTCTTGGGAATGAAACACCACTGGTGGGGCTCGGTGCAGTGCAGGGAGTCCTGAGTGGGACATGGGCACAGGCAAAACAGCTCTGCTCTGGCAGAGCTCGGAGGGTTGTCATCAGCGGCGCGGAGTCTGGTTGGAGGCCTCTAACTAGTGGTATTCCCTGGGGGTCGGTGCTGGGTCCTGTCTTGTTCAACATCTTCATCAGCGACCTGAATGAAGGGACAGAGTCCATCCTCAGCAAGTTTGCTGATGATACAAAGCTGGGAGGAGTGGCTGACACACCAGAAGGCTGTGCTGCCATTCAACAAGACCTGGACAGACTGGAGAGCTGCGCAGGGAGGAACCTGATGAGGTTTAACAAGAGCCAAGTGTAGAGTCTTGAACCTGGGGAGGAATAACTGCATGCATCAGTACAGGTTAGAGGATGACCTGCTGGAGAGGAGCTCTGCAGAGAAGGACCTGGGGGTCCTGGTGGACAATAGGTTGGCCATGAGCCAGCAGTGTGCCCTTGTGGCCACTGGTATCCTGGGGTGCATTAAAAAGAGCATGGCCAGCAGGTTGAGGGATGTGATCCTCCTCCTCTACTCTGCACTGGTGAGGCCACATTTAGACTACTGAGTCCAGTTCTGGGCTCCCCAGTTGAAAAAAGACAGCGATCTCCTAGAAGGAATCAGCAGAGGGCCACAAAGGTGAGAAAGGACCTGGAGCATCTCCCGTATGAGGAAAGGCTGAGTAAGCTGGGTCTGTTCAGCCTGGGGAAAAGAAGACAGAGTTTCTACAGATATTTTGCCCATTTTTCAGCAGGCTGAAGAACAGACTGAAAGCACCATCCCTTTTGTATGATTGCAGGAATGATGTCAAAGGCAGCTGATAGTTTCCATAATTCTGTGGATGAACAGAAGTGCACAAAAGGGTGCGTGGTTTTGGGTTTTGTAGCTGTCTGCAGAGGATCAGCACCTACAGGAGGGGTTCTGCACAGCCTTAGGGGGGGACTTTGTGCCTTTACCTTGCAGATCTCAGGCTGAAGCTCAGCTGGGAAAGTGTACTGAATTTATAGCATCAACAGCTTACAGGTGTGGAATCAGGATCCACCAAATAAACAGTCACCAGAACCCCTCGGGGTTTGAATTCAAACAGGATGATGCGATAGGAAAAAAAAACTCACAAAAAAAAAAAAAAAGAGAATTATCAAACCACAAGGCAGGGAAGGAAATAAGCTGAAATGATGTCAACTGTGAAAATACCAAAGGTGAAACCATGGTAAGAAAAGTTAATAGGGATGCAAGAAGAAGAAATAACTAGGGGAAAGGGCAAACTGCTGGTCTGGAGATGCTCAGGAGCCAAACCCATCCCTGTTGTAAGTGTGGTGCTGGCGGAGGCTGTCCCTGGCCATCAGCTGGGCTGGCCTAGGCTGCGGGGCATGGGATGCTCATCCTGGGGCCGTGCGATGCGTAGGGCCTCGAGTTGTGCTACAGAGGTGGAGGAGTGGAGGTGAGTTTGCCTCATGACAGAGGTGCTCTGTTTGGAGTCTTCTTTTGTCACCCTGCCATCTCCTCTCCTCACCACCATCGTGGACATGAGCATGGGACATCAGAGGAGACCCCCAGTGGGCGCAGCCAGAGTCCTCCAGGACTGTGGTTGTGAAATGATGGCCATCCTGGGGAGATGCTGCTGAACCTCAGCAGAGACTTAGGGCCTGAGGTCAGGGCAGCCCCCAGGCTTGTTCCGGGGAGGCAGATGGACCCAGTTCACTCATTCAACATGAGAGCCCAAGCCCCAGCTCCACTGCAGTCCTCCTTCATCCAGCATGGCTTCACCAAGGGCAGATCTTGCCTGACCAATCTTGGTGGCCTTCTACGATGAAGTGACGGCATCGGTGGATGGGAGGAGGGCGATGGATGTCATCTACTTGGACTTCTCCAAAGTCCAAGTGTACCCTCAGCAAGTTTGCAGATGACACCAAGCTGAGCGGTGCAGTCGATACATTGGAAGGAAGGGAAGCCATCCAGAGGGACCTGGACAGGCTGGACAAGTGGGCCCACGAGAACCTAATGAGGTTCAACAAGGCCAAGTGCAGGGTGCTGCACTTGGGCCAGGGCAATCCCAGGTATTTATACAACCTAGGGAAAGAAGTACTTGAAAGCAGCCCTGTGGAGGGGGACTTGGGGGTCCTGGTGGACGAGAAGCTGGACATGAGCCAGCAGTGTGCGCTGTCAGCCCGGAGGGCCAACTGTGTTCTAGGCTGCATTAAAAGAGGAGTGGTCAGCAGGGAGAGGGAGGTGGTGGTCCCCCTCTACTCGGCTCTTGTGAGGCCCCATCTGGAGTACTGTGTCCAGGCCTGGGGGCCCCAGTACAAGAAGGACGTGGAGCTCTTGGAACGAGTGCAGAGGAGGGCGACCAAGATGATCAGAGGGCTGGAGCACCTCTCCTATGAGGAAAGGTTGAGGGAACTGGGCTTGTTTAGTTTGGAGAAGAGAAGGCTCCGGGGAGACCTCATTGTGGCCTTCCAATACTTGAAAGGAGCGTATAAACAGGAGGGGGATCGATTGTTTGTGAGGGTGGATAGTGATAGGACAAGGGGGAATGGTTTTAAACTGAGACAGGGGAGATTTAGGTTAGATATTAGGAGGAAGTTTTTCACACAGAGGGTGGTGACGCACTGGAACAGGTTCCCCAGGGAGGTTGTGGATGCCCCGTCCCTGGAGGCATTCAAGGCCAGACTGGACGTGGCTCTGGGCAGCCTGGTCTAGTGGTTGGTGACCCTGCACTTGGCAGGGGGGTTGAGACTCGATGATCTTTGAGGTCCTTTTCAACCCAAGCCATTCTGTGATTCTATGATTCTATGATTCATTCAATACTGCTCCGCCTGAGAGAGAGTCTAAAGTGAACAAACATGTCTCCAAATCCATCCCAAGTTCTTACCACTTGAGCCTTGCACAGAGGTTGTTACTTCTAATGAATATTTTAGACTTCCTTCAGAGGCAGCTGCTGTGCCCCAGTCGCATGCTGTCTCCCTGGAAGAAGCCGCATTAGCTACTTTGGGTATTCAAACACTTGATATATGGTATCTGTTCTATGGAAAAGTGCCTCAGGGTGAAATGTGTTTAATAGAGAGAGGCTAACATGGTAGTGATTTATCTCATTTTGGTAAGTTCATGCCTGTAATTCAATAACCCCATGAGCTACACTTAACTGTATTCAATAAAGATGATCTAAAGGCGCTCTTCATGCAGGTGAAGGATTCAAGAACTGGAGGAAAAGATGTTAGAAATAAATGGACTTGAAGTAAACAAGGAGCTCAGGCAGAACCCTTCCCCGTGATAAATGTCTTGAGCATCATTAAACCGGTACAAATGGCTCAGCGAGAGGCAGAGATTTCTTCCTCTGAAAGGAAAAAGCTGTGCGAGGGACTTTCATTAAAGAGAAAATACCACGTTATGCTCCAGCCGTGACCCAAATCCTGCAGCAGCACTTTGCAAGCTGTCATCGTGCGGAGCACTCCTGGGAGAGCGTGCTGTATCATCACAGAATAAGGATGTGCTGTGAAGGCGACAGGAAGCCTGGTTGCACGCAGCCAGATGAAAAAGAGGTGATAGACCACGGCTTTATTCTGGTTGTGCTTTGGAAACCTTTAGCCAAGTACCTGGGCGCACAAAGCACTTACTTGCAGACAATGCTGCATGCAAACCATACAGCAGTGTGAGAAGGAAATATGGTACCTAAACAGCTGCTCGGGGCTGTAATTGCTCAGTTTGAATGTAAATCCAAAATAAATAGCACTGGCAGCTGAGTCACACAATTGCAGACCTGAAGCTCTTCAAAGTGAGCTCTAAAAATACTTGGTGTGCTTTAGAAATTAGTGGCTGCGTGCAGAGGAAATGGGCACTGAAAGCACAGTATCGCAGCATCGACAGCAGCTGTGCAAAGGACTTTCAAACAAGCTGTGGCTGCTGCTGGTGTTCAGGGCAGTCTGGGGAGAAGAGCAGGTGGGCACAGGTCCCTGCTGCCCAAAATGGGTGCATTGGCACTTGTGGGTCGTGGTTCCTCCCTGCACAGACTGTGGTCACTCAGCTGTCGCTGCTCTTCCCTCACCATCCCCAGTGAAGGGAAAGCTCAGCCCAGCATCACTGCTACCAGTGCTGGGACCTGCTGTCTGAAACCCAGTGTTCAGTGTGGCCTTCACAAATGGGAGGTGTTGGGAGAGAAGAGCATTTCTGGACTTCATACGCAGTAGGAGTGGTCGGGCATTGGAACAGGCTGACCATGGAGGGGGTGGAGTCACCGTCCTTGGAGGTGTTCCACAAAATGTGGGGATGTGGCACTGAGGGACGTGGTCTAGAGCAGTCACAGGCATGGTTTGATGGTTGGTCTGGATGATCTTATTGTCTTTCCAACCTCAATGATTCTATGATTCTGTAAGGGAGGAGCCTTGGTCACCATGGCTGGAGCACTGGAAGATTTTCCAGAGCACGTGGCAGAAAGCTGACCGCTCTGTTTTTCCTGCTACTTCCAGGAGGGACCTTCCTGGGCAGTGACCTCATCTGTAGGACTCAGTGAGGCTGTCCTCATCCCTCGCCCCATGTGAGACACTGGTTGCCAGCAGCACAGCACTTGAACCTCTGCAGGATCCAGGGAAGAGACACCTGGCCCCGCCAGCCCCACTGCCTCCAGCCCAGTGGCTGCAGGAGCCCAGAGGCTCAGGAAGAAGCCCAGATGTTTTCCAGTGAGTGGGTAAAATGTGTGCAATTTGAAGTGTGTTTGTGGGGGGGACGGATGATGAAACTCAGCAGCTAAACCCAAAGGAACAAGTGTGAGCTCTGAGCCCAGGACAACCTCCAAGTGCTTCTCTGGGTCATTTTTTATGACTTTCCAAATGTTTTGGTAAGTACATTCTTCACAGCTGATTCAAACACAGAATAGAATCAATGTTTTTTCCCAAAACATTCCAAAAAGGTTTTTAAGCAGAGTTGTACGGGCAGGAGGGGAATCACAAGCTTGCACAAAGGACCTGGGAGGCAGAAGGCTTCCGGTCTGTGTTGTATTTCTTCCTCAGCCCTACAGCAAACAGCTCGTTGAGTAATCTTTTCCCCTTTGGTTGTCATTCTTTCTAGTTGTTGAAATGTCTGGAGCTTCCATTTACGTAAAGCACTCCTCTAATGCTTTTCGCAGCTGCCTCTTCAATCAAAATCTACCAGAATACTCAATGTGTCAAGCCCTGATCTGCCACTGCTGTGAGTGTTCTTCTTTGGACACTTTACATGTTTTTGTTCACAGAGCATTCCTGTTTTGCCTCTCCCCACTGCAGCCATTCTGCACCTTCTGTTGCCCCCCAGCACTGCACGGAGGTGCCCAGGGAGGCGGCAAATCTCTCTCCTAACACATCTGAATACACCAGCCACTATAAATATTCAGAGCAATAAAACCGTTAATGCAGGATGATTAAAAAGTTATGGTTCCCCCAGCAACATGAACCCACTGCCTCACGCATGCCAAGGCTTGGAGATTACCGCTTTGCTGTTACACGAATGCCTCCATCCCTCTGCACCGTGCAGCCGGGCTGGGGTTGCCATGGGAATGGGAGGTCGGGTTTTGTGCTGGTGTGGATGCAATGAAACTCACTGGTCCTTTAATGGCCTGTTTTAATGCTGCAATGGCCTGTGTTAGTGCTGCTGCTCCGCAGTGCCTGGCTGGATGCGAACTGAATCAGTCACAGGATGGCTGAAGTGGAAGGGAACTCTGGAGGCCACCTGGCCCAACCCAGCTCCAGGAGGAACACCCAAGCAGGGTGCCCAGGGCCACATCTGGGTGGCTTTGGGAGGTCCCCAAGGAGGAGACTCCATAGCCTCAGGGCAGCCTGTGCCAGTGCTCAGCCTCCTTTGCCACACATTTGGAGTGGTGCAGCCGAAAGCTTCTTCTTTGCTCTTTTCCCCAGTCCTGGAGCCCACAGATGCTTGCCTCTGCCTGGTGCCTCCATTTCAACCCCTTTGTCTTTCTCTTTCCCAGTGCCATCACTCCCAGAGCACTCACATTTTTGAAAATGTCACTTTTTTTGTCTTTCTCAGGCCACATTTCCAGATGTGTCTTCACAGACTGCCTCCAATTTTCTCCTTAATCATCCCAGGATCAGTCCTTTTATTTACTTCCCTCTCCTTCTCTTTTCCCCTACTGCCTTATTAGGAGAGCATCCCTTTCTGATGAGGGCTCAGCAAATCATTTACGTCAAAATGTACATGAAGAATACAATGAATATTTCAGTATTTCCAAAACTCATAGATGATTCTACAATCCCATCTGAGATGTGTGCTCAGGACTACCCATGACCCTGTTCAACAAAGAGTGAATGTTCCCTATGCCAGTCAGTCACTAACAGATAGAATGCAGTACTCGGTCTGCTTTTTGCAAGGGAGCTCTGCCAGTAATGTAACTAAATGACAGCGAGGAAAGGAGCAAACCCCAAGTGAGAGCAAGGTATGAATTTTGAGAGAGTAATTAGCTTCTAGGAGATCTCATCCATGAGTTCTCTGTCACGCTGGGGCTTTTATCAAGACAGAGTGTCTTTCCCTCTCAGCCACAAATTGCGGGGTTGGATGCAGGGATCACTGGCTGTGAGTTTATGGCTGTGCTATACAGGAGGTCAGATGAGATGATGGTAATAGCCCCCTCTGGCCTTCCAATTTATGACTCTATGAATTTCAAACTGTTCATTCGGTTGTAATGTTAGTAATTTATCTCAAATTAAATGTCATCCGGCAGGTGACCAGAACCAAGCCACCTGACTGGGGCAGCCCTTGTTGGGGTGAGGCAGCCTCTGGCACACAAACCGCTATTTGCTGTGAGCTGCTCTCCAGCCACCACAGCCCGTTTTGGAGGAGTCCTCCCCACTAAGAAATGACCAAGGTCCAAATGTTCCTTCTCAGTGGGACCTCAAGTGGAACGGGAGCATGGGGAGAATACTGAGCTTGAGCAAAGTGCGTGGTGATCTTCACTCTTTACAAATATTCCTCCTCTCCCTCCCTTTCCGTCACTGCCTCCCCTAGAGTAAGCATCCTTCTTACTCTTCTCTTCAGCTTTTCTTTCTGTATTTTCCATGTTAAATGACAATTTCAGCAAGACATGGCCACCTCTGCTTGCAAAGTGCCACCAATGAGCTGTACCATGACAAACAATCCAATTCCATAACATCTCTGTGATTTATTTCCAACCATCACATCTCTTTACAATATTACTCAGGGATCATTATTCCAGAATAGCAAATAATTTCTCAGTCTTTTCCCCCCCCATTTTTCCAATAATCTGAATGTGATCGGAGCTGTACCTTGTTAAGCCACATAGGTGAGAGGCCAAGAGAAGCAGTTTGAACTTCACCCACAGGGCAGGCAGCAAACAGTAGGTGGAAAGGAGCCTTTGTCCTGGGGAAACACGCAGTGATCAGCACGGCTGTTTTCTCAAGCGGAGCCGGGAGCCTTGAGAACCCCTTGCAAATGAGGGTCCAGGGTTTACAAATAGCTATCTGCCACTTTCTGCCTTGTTTTTGTGGTGATTAATGTGCCTGGGAGAGCAGGGATTTGATATAAAAAGCTGTATGGCTGGTGCGAGGCTTGCACACCAGCCATCACAAACACTCCTAATCATATGCAGTTTCTCCTGGAAGCACTAGAGGGAAGACAGCTGAGTGGTTCCAAAGTGATTTGTTTCCAACCCATCCCCTGTGTTAGTGGGAAGTCAGGAGCTACACTGCTTTTCCTAAAGATTTAGCCCATAAAGTCATGTCATTACATAAGAAATGCAGTTTTTTTTATTTATTTATTTTATAAGGGAAATATTATAATATATTTAGAAGGGCAAAATTGTAAATAAAAGGCCTTGCCTGTATTGAGATATCCTGATAGGAAGTGTGGCTTAAGGCGATTTAATCCAGGGGCAACATTTCTCTGATGAGGACTGGGCATGGGGACAGAAGCATTAACTCCCAGGCCCCCTCACAGGACAAGGGCATTCTGTTAAATTCTATTAACACTTTTAATTAACTGTCCTATTAGCAGAGCTGCTGGTGATGCTGTTGGAGAGGGCAGCTGGGAGCTCATCTGCATGAGCTGCACAGGGGATGTGCTCCAGTGTGCACAGCTCGGATCCTGGGCTGCATCAAAGCACTGTGCTCCCCTCCATTTTGTATGCTGCTGATGTTGACTCCACAGAGCCTTGCTTAAGGGTGTCTGCTCAAGCACTTGTGAAATTTATGAAAATCATAAACTGTGAAGAGCAAAATAAATTTTCTACACTGAGTGCAACCAATCACTGGAACAACCTCCTCAGGGTCGTGGCAGGATCTCTGGTACCGGAGGTTTTCAGGACGCAGTTGGACAGGATGCTCGATAATCTCATTGAGGATCCTTTTTCCCACAAGACTTGGACCTGATGATCTTTCAAGATCCCTTCCAACCTGGGCTGTTCTATGATTCTAAAAAGGGGATATCTCATTTTGCCTCTGGGCAAACAGCCATGTTCTGTTCACACCTGCAGCATCCTTCTGCAGGATGAAGAAACGCCCTGAGGAGGGACCACAGACACACTGAGCAGAGCTTTAGGGAAAGGAACGTTCCTGGAATTGAGCTGAAAAGGACTGACTGGGAGCTCCGCCTCATTGATACCGGTCCTCAGCGGCCGTGGACAGTTGCCTGCTCTTCACTCATAAACTGAACAACTTTGTCATCTTCTTCTTGCCCTCTGTCTTCTCCGCTAGCAGTTGCGTCTCCTTCTCATTTCCAGCCCATACATATCCATGCCTATTTTGGGTTCCTTCATGCTTGTGACAGTTCAGCTCCCGTGTTTTCCACCCATCCCCTTGCTTGCTCCCCAGCTCAGGTGGGCTTCCACCTCTGTTACTTCTGAGCCCTGTTGGAGCAGCACAGGTTGGAGAGCATTGAAATGAGCATGTTTGTGTAGTACAGGATCACACCATAAGAGGGAGATGATTCCCCATGGATTTTCTGGGGGACCCAAACCCCTGTCATGACCAGTGGGCGTCAGCGTTTGAGTGGAAAAGTGGCTGATGGAAGCTAGAGAGGTCTGTCAGAGAAAACCAGAAGGGGACACAGCTGGGAGATGTGCACTCATGTCAGGAGATGAGTGCCCCGATGTCCTTCCGGTGGGCGAAGCCTCCACTGGAAACACACTCGTGGATTTTCCAGTCTACCTTCTGCCATCCATACAGATTTATTCTGAGAAGCCTCTTTACATTCTTTCAGATCACTGTATTCCCCTTCGTGCTGCTTCATTTATTCTCAGGCCAGAGGAGGCCCTGGGAGAGCCCCTGTGGGCAGTTCTGCCCCAAGCTCAAAGGAACTATAAGGGGCTGATGCTACAGGAGAGAAACATGGGGTGTGAGTTTCTGCCCTCAGTCCTGCTCTGCTCGCTCTCACTTATTAAGGATGCTGCCTGGGCATGGGCAGACTGGGACAGAGAAAATGGCTCTCCAGGGAGCTGGGGATGGCATCTGCCAAGCTGCCACTGAATCAAAGGGACGCACTGTGGCTGCACGTCTGTGTGTCTGTCTGTACCCACTTGGCTCCTGTGGAATGAAAACTTTGGCTGCCTGAAGCACAGGAGCTGGAGCAGGGTTTGTTCAGTAGGTCTGGGAAAAGCTGTTGCACCTGAAGAATTCCAGCGTGTTTTAAATATGATTCTTTGTAAAAAAATTTTTTATAGCACCACAGTAGAAAAAATGAATTTTATCATAAAACTTTAGCCACCCTCCAAGAAGGAGCATTTCTCCCAATATCTGAAGTACATATGTGTGCTTTATGAATCACGTTTCTTCATCAAAAGAAGGGGAAAAAAAGGTCATCTGAAAAATATGTACCAGTGAGGGAATCTGGCATTATCACCCATGGCTTTCTTGAACAACAACCCTGTACTCCCCTGTACTGTTGATTTCTGGAGCAGGTTTGAATTTAGCATCAAGGTGCAAGACATTTTTTAAAGTCTTCATTACAGTGCTGAATGACTCCCCTTTTCCCCTTTATTACACCTTTTTCTTTTTTCTCTCCAAGTCTTGCTGCAGGAGGTCAAGGAGCAGAATTACATCAACTCCCTTTTCTTCCTGTCCACGTCAGTCTCCTGAGCTTCAGACACTGTTTTTGCCAAGACTGTTGGAAACTGGAAAGGGCCTGAACTTGGCAAAGCTCTGAAGTTTCTGCAGAAGCCTGAAGTCAGACTGAGGCGTTCAGCATGGTGCCCAGACACCTCCTCCCTCTGCTCCCAGAGATGATGTGTGTGACCTCCCAGGCCACGTCCTCCCATGGGCTCCCCAGTTCTGCCCATCTCAGTGCTGTGGAGAAGGGATGGGACAAGGGGCAGAAGGGCATTCTGCTGCTGGAGGGTACAGAGGAGACCCCTCCGCACCTCTGCGAGTTTTCAGGGCTGCCAGGCCCTGAGAGGATGGGAGAAGGGCAATGGAGAATTAAGAGCTGCCAGAGAAAGTTGGTTGGGCAGGTACTAAGCAAGAAATTTCCTGGATGAATGGGATCAAGAGAGCCTTGGAGGGTAGGACTGCAAGGAAAGGATGGATATCCATCAGGCTGGGTGCCCCCACATTCCTGTTCCACAAGAGCTTGTGTCAATGAGGTAAGTACTGGCCCTGGGCCGTAAGAGCTGTGGCAGCAGTAGTAGAGCCCTCCAGTTCAGCACTGAGCACTTCCAGGAGAGGGAAGCATCCCTCCTCCCAGTTCTCAGGGAACGTCACACCAAAGCAAAAAGAGGTGACCATTGTACCATAGCTGCTAGCAAATTTGCTCAGGGTAACAAAGGCTAACTCAGAGTTTCTCCCATACAGTTCACTCAACCTTGGAGCTCCTACATGACATGATGGAAGTGGCAGCAGGACAGAGACACTGCAACATCACCCCCAGAACTTCACATTTTATGTTACACCTTAAAGAGAACAAGGAATGAAAACAGTAAAGGAGGCAGATTGGGACAGCAGGACAGATGGAAATAACCAGCAGTGACTTTGTGGCTTCAGCTCTATCTTTCCCTGAGGTAAGAGTGACACAAATCTAATCTTTCCTGCAAAAACCATCAGCTCTGACAATTCCTCAAGCTCTTTGGCTGTTCGCACTTTGACACCTTGGGAAAAGTAAGTAGTTCAGTACTTGCTAATTCATCAGTATTGATCCATCTCCCTTCCTTCTCTGAGAGCAGGAACAGAGCAGCTCCAGGAACAACCACTCCCCAGGTGTGATATCAGGTGGGACATTGGAGCAGCAGGAGGTTGACTGGCAAATTTGCCATGGCTTTCTCTCAAGGCAAGACTAGGAAATGGGAGCTGTAACACTACTTTGCCAAAAAATAGGATTCTAGACAGGATTCTCCAATAACCCTCAAAGAGAAGCAGCTTAGCAGGACACTCATCTCCTTTGCAAACAGTGCTGCTGATCTGTTCCATTCATGACGTTACTCTCCAAATGGTTGCCATATTTCTACAGGACTCTCTAGTTCGAGAGTAGTTTCTACTTCATTATGCTGGGGGCAAATCAGGACATGAATCACTTGGACTTGCCTTCCCATTATGACCAGGATGCCATACAATTGTGAACGCTTGTTCTCTACAGCTACAAACTGGCATCAGTAAGGCAGCTCCTTTTGTATTATCTCATTAGAGAAACTGGCTGAGTGAGCAGCCTACGAAAAATGATAGGACCATCCTGTTCCACTACTAAGCATCCACTTAGGTCACAGAACCATAGAACCATAGAACAGCTGTTGTTGGAAAGGACCTGAAAGATCATCTAGTTCCAGCTCCTCCTGACAGAGTTGCCACCCACCAGACCAGGCTGCCCAGGGCCCCATCCAACCTGGCCTTGAACACCACCAGAGATGGGGCATCCCCATTTCTGGGCAGCCTGTGCCAGTGTCTCACCACCCTCTGAGTAAAGAATTTCTTCCTAACATGTAACCTAAATTTCCATCTTTTAGTTTAAAGCCATTTCCCCTTGTCCTATCACAATTAGATCATATAAAAAAAGTTGGTCCCCCTCCTGCTTATTAAGCTCCCTTCAAGTACTGGAAGGCTGTAATGAGGCCTCCCAGGAGCCTTCTTTTCTCCAGGCTGAACAAGACCAACTCCCTCAACATTTTTTCATAGGAGAGCTGTTCACACTCTCTGATCATCTTCGAGGCCCTCCTCTGGACCTGCTCCAACAGCTCCACATCCCTCCTGTACTGGGGGCCCCAGACCTGGACTCAGTACTCCAGATGGGGCCTCACGAGGGCAGAGCAGAGTGGGATAATCCCCTCCCTTACCCTACTGGCCACCCCTCTTTTAATGCAGCCCAGGATACTGTTGACCTTTTGGACTGTAAGAGTATACTGCTGGCTTATGCCCATCTTTTTATCCACCAGAAGCCCCAAGTCTTTCCCTACAGAAGGTCAGAAATTTTTTACACTGGGCTCTTTCCAAGAGCAGAAGAAGAGCTGAAACATCTTGATGGAAGAAATGAGGGTGATTGCACCCATTGGTGCAGGCAGAGCGCACCTGTAAAACTCCCTCATCAACTCCCTCTGGCAAAAGGCAAAGAAATTATTTAGCCCCAAAATATGACATCTATTTTCACAAGAATGTTTTCATTTTAATTTCCAGACGAATATCCATTGAAACTATCTCTATTCTTCAAAAAAATGAGGATTTTGACAAATATCTACCCAGAAACAAAAGGCAATGTGAAGTCGATATTTTTTCACCAAGCTGTAGTGTTCTGATCGAATTCTCCTTTACAGCTGTGCCCTTGGCCCAGTTAAGGAATCATGGGAGCTGCTCGATAGTCACCAGCTGGACTGGGGCTCCAGTGACCCTGGACTTCATCTCATGTCTGTGAGGAAACAGTCAGCATGACATTAGCTTGGTAGCCATGGAGTTCACACCTCAATTTGCCACTGCCACCACTGGTCCAGATTCTCCTCTATTGTTGTGGTCGGGCTTTACTGATTAAATTCAGTGCTATTGTTCAGGAAGAACAAAGTGTACCTTTTCCTGGGAGTGAAGAATCTGTTACATCAAGTTTTGAAATTTGATGTTTGTTTCATTGTTTGAAGCTGTCACCCTAAAATACAGAGGAAAATGTTGGGAGGAATATTTAGGCTGTTCTTATATCCATGGAAAGCCCAGTGAAGAAGACCAGAAGAATCATTTCAAATGCTCACTTGGGATACAAGCTGAAACAATAGTGTAGACGACGAATGTCTACTTCTAAGAGGAGTAAAATTGTCCACAGGAGTCAGAAACTGCCTTGACTACAAAGGCAGAACAGGCAGATCCTTGCAGGAGAACGCCCAAATGCTCCTAGACCTTGCAGGAGAACTCCCAAATGCTCCTAGACCATCTCCCACACACAAACTTATTCTGTCACAGCATACCCCTGGCCAAGCTGTGTTTTCAACTCATTCATTTGTGTACCACAACTTTCATGTAGAATATACTGAAGAAATCTGTAGTGATGCAAGGTCAGAACCAAGGACACTTCCAACACTCTGAGGACACCATGCTGAGCCTTTGCAAGGCCACTGCAGTCCTTCCAGATGAGCTGAGATCTCCAGAATGGTTTTCCTTTCCCTTGTTCTCCCCATTTCCCTTGGGAGAGGACATTCTTCTAAATGAAGCTGTTTGAGCTTTCGCAGCCCAAAACTGTGTCTGTGATTTGACAATAGCCAGCCCAAAACTGTGTCTGTGATTTGACAATAGCCAGTCCGTGTCTCCTGTGGATGGTGCCAGCTTCTCTTGATGTTGTGTGGTTGGGGAGAGTCATAAAGATGCAAATTGTCCTACGATGACCCCAGAGAAACATCAAGAGATGCTGTTTTCTACCTGTGATGTTCACATAGCCCAATAAATAGGGTACTGCCATTTTGAGTAGCAGGACACCAAGCTGAGTGGTGCAGTTGACACGTTAGAAGGAAGTGATGCCATCCCATCCAGAGGGACCTCGACAAATTCAAAAGGTGGACCCACGTGAACATGATGAGATTCAGCAAAGCAAGTAGAAGATTCTGCTCTTGGGTCAGAGTAATCCCAGATACGTATACAGACTGGGAGAAGAAATCCTTGAGAGCAGCCCTGCTGAGAAGGATCTGGGGGTCCTGGTAGATGAAAAACTGAACATGAGACAGCCATGTGCACTTTCAGCTCAGAAGGCCAATGGTATCCTCAGCTCCATCAGAAGAGGGGTGGCCAGCAGGGAGAGGGAGGTGATTGTCCCTCTCTACTCTGCCCTCGTGAGGCCCCATTTGGACCACTGCTTCCAGGTCTGGAGCCCCGAACACAGGAGGGATTTGGAATTTTTGGAGATAGTCCAGAGGAGGGCCACAAAGATCATGAGACAGGCTGAGGGAGCTGGGTTTGTTCAGCTTAGAGAAGAGAAGGCTGCGGGGTGACCTCATTGCAACCTTCCAGTATTTAAAAGGGGATTATAAAAAGGAGTGGAATCAACTTTTTACTTGGGTAGATAGTGACAGGACAAGGGGGAATGGTTTTAAGCTCAAGGAGGGAAGGTTTAAATTGGATGTCATGGGGGAGTTCTTCACAGAGAGAGGGTGAGGTGCTGGAACAGGCTACCCAGAGAGGCTGTGGATACCCCATCCCTGGAGGTGTTCAAGGCCAGGTTGGATGGGGCCCTGGGCAACCTGATCCAGTACTAGATCTGGAGGTTCATCTGGGTTGGTGGCCCTGCCATGGCAGGGGGTTGGAACTTGATGATCCTTATGGTCCCTTCCAACCCAAGCCATTCTGTGATTCTATGATTCTATGACACAGGCTTTCATGGTAACTGAACAATGTCCATGCCAGGCTCTGTCTGGAGCAGCCATAGTCAGGAGCTCATGTTCACTTGTTGAGCTGTAAAAGCAGTTGTCTAACAACGAAGTGGCCACCATCATCTTTGTCGGAGCTTTAGCTTTTCCTTGTGCAGTGAGTTTAACATCCTAACTGTGAGATATTTCCATCACTAACAGAATACCAAGTCGTTCCTCTGTGCTGAGTGAACTCCCAATGACCCCAGAGGATGCTGTTTTGCTGCATAACTATTTTACTCTAGGTATATGCAGGGGTGTTTGTCTCCATAGCAAATGCAATGCAGAATAAGCCCCTAAAAGATAGTTTAGATCCATGATATAAAAGCTTGTATTTAATTGTGCTTGCTGACAGAGAAAAACCAAGAAAACTCCCCAGTATCTGTTAATTAACAGCATTATGTCATCTATAAAGCTGCAGTAGATCAACACTGTGCAAGTTTTCTCCCACCATTACAGCCTCAGAGCACTGTGGTTTTGTTTTGGTTAAGAAAAAGCATCTTTCTAGGGTTGCTGCCTGTTAATAAGGGTTCTGCTAGCGCACAAAATTGGGTAAGCTAATTATTCATGCCTTTTGTTTGAAAATTTATACAACTAGCAAGTCAGAGTTTCTTTTCAGAGGGTTTGAATGGTATCTTTTCAAGAGGTCAAGGGTGGAAACTTGAAATAATAGAGCAAAACCAAATCAGAATCTGCCGCTTTCAAGTGCAGCCAGGGGTTACAGTAGCTTGAATGTGATTTGGGAACTGAGGGATTTCTCATTGGCCTGAAAATGGTGTAGTAAAAAAGGCAAAGATAGAGGAGGGAGCTTATGAATAGAAACAATAGGTGCTTTACCGGTAGCTGATAATATCTCTGCAGAGTTGGGACCTGATTCTTGCTGGTGCTTGAAGCTGGGTTATGCTGCAGACACTGTTTTGTGTATTTATTCACTTAGGGCCATAGCCTTGCAGATGGAACAGTCTTTCCCTCTATCTGCATCCAGGGGTGTAATACACCGCATAGCCCATGTAGCTTCCTTCTGTTTCTAACACAGCAGTAAACATGAGAGTGCTTTTAAATTCTGGATGCAATGTTCCAGCTAACAGCTGGGAGGGAATTTCACAGCTATTAGCCGACCTATGGAAATCAAAGTAGTAGAACTTACAAGGGCACTCAGAACCCATAATTCTCTGAGCTGCATGCTGTCAGAAGGAATTCATAAACATGTACCGTGGAGGTGTCAGTCAGGAAATGTATTGTGTCTTTTAAAGCCAGCCTTTTCAAAACATGACTATTTCTTTCTATTGACTGTGCATGGTTTTGTGGTACAAATGAGTGCTGCAATAACTCATTGCCTCTGCAACAGCTCTGCTCCATTTCTGTCTCTTCTCCACTGTCCTGTCCCCAGCAAGGGTGGCTGTCTCACCCTCCTCTGTAGGCTCCAGCACTCATCCATCCCCTGCCAGGGTCAGTTACCCCACTGGCTCAGCAGAGAAGCATTCCCTACTTGCTTGGCCTGTGAAGACTGGCTTTGGATCCTGGGAAACAGGGGGTGCTGGGTCTTGCATGCCTGACCCATTTCCTACTGTCGTTTTCAGCCTAACTGACCTAGAGATTTCACCCCGAGCTGTCAGCCAAAGCTGACCCATGTTTATTCAGCTGCGTTAATTTTCCTCCCTAGCAATGCTTCCAAGCTGCAGCCCATTGGTACTGTTTGGGTTGCTTTGTGTTATCAGAGAAAAACAAAGCCTTCAGAAACTCCGCTCTGCTGATTGTGACATTTGCTGGAGGGGAGGAGAAACAAAATAAGACGTTATTTAAATGGGTATCCGAGCTGAAAGTATGCAGCAATTCACATGAACTTCACAACTTTTTTTTCTGTGATCAATTATAGGTGAAGTATATAACAGCAATGTCACCTCATACAGAGACCAGAGGAAAGATAGTACGTAGATCATAGAATCACAGAGTCATTAGGGTTGGAAAAGGCCTCTAGGATCATCCAGTCCAACCACCAACCCATCCCCACCATGCCCACTCACCACATCCCTCAGTGCCATACCCACACGGCTCTTGAACACCTCCAGGGATGGTGACTGCACCGCCCCCCTGGGCAGCCCATGCCAGTGCCTCATCACTCCTCCTGAGAACATATTGTTCTGAATATCCAGCCTGAGTCTCTCCTGGCTCAACCTCTCATCTTATGTGCTGAGAATGGAGGTCCTGGCCATTTTGTTACTTTCAGATTTAATAGCCAGTCCTCAGATGGCAGATAACCAGGCCATCAAAGACCATCTGCAGAACTTTAGATCAAATAATCAAACACAACTCCCTTGAGTAATAACACAAAAGCAGTACATACATAGAGCAACACTGCAGGATGTCAGAGTGATCAAGACAGTTTTTGTTCCAGTGTTGTTAGCATTTGCACATGTTTTATGTATGTCATGTATCCTTTTAAAATAGCTTATTCTGTACTGTCATTGAGGGCAGTTTCGTCGGGCTGCTAAACAATACTATACTATTAATTGGTCCTTAGTTTGAATACTGTTTGGGCCTGCTATCATCCTGGGAGAAAAGGCTGACCCCCACCTCACCACAGCCTCCTTTCAGGCAGTTGTAGAGAGCAGTAAGGTCTCCCCTGAGCCTCCTACGGACTGAACAATCCCAGTTCCCTCAGCTGCTCCACACCAGACTTGTGCTCTAGACCCCTCACAGCTTCCTTGCCCTTCTCTGGACATACACCAGGGCCTCAATGTCTTTGTTGTAGTGAGGGGCTCAAAACCAAATATAGATATTTATCTGGTTTTCTTTTCTAGTCTGACTCCTAAATACTCTCCTCAGTATTTGCTTCTATCTCCAGCTCAATTTCTACAGGCCAGATCTGTGCAGGGGAAGAGCTCTCTGCATCTAGACAGGAGGGGTTGACACTGGGATGGTGGAACAGTGCTCAAAGCCTTCATCCCTTTCTTCTGGGAGGGGCACTATGTCCTGTGTAGGAGAGACTAAGCACACATTGTGTTGCACGGCTGAGATTAAAAATCGTATTTAGGCTTTGTTGGTAAACTATTTGCAATCTTCTAACAGAAAACTGACCTTATTTCTTGCTGGGCAAATGGGGCTTTGTCCTACCAGTGCCTCTGTTGACTCTTGAGTTGGGCTCAGACAAGGCAGACAAGGTGAGGAAGAGGTGCTAATCTGTAGTTATCACAAATATTTTGATGAAGTAGCTGGCAGATGTGATGGAATCTTCACCCTGAGGTGCAGTTTGTTCCCTGAGGACTGCTAAATACCTGCAAAAGCTGTTCATAGGCCCAGCATCTCTTAATGCTGAGTGCTGGTAGAAACCTGTCGTTAGCAGGAAGAATTCTCTTTCCCACCCTCCCTTCTCCTCTAGGAATTAGTAGCTGAAATGTCGCCCATTGTTAGAAAACCTGAACTATCCCTCTGTCTAATCCCATCGTGCCCCCACCAGACAGGAGCCTTGTGAAACAAAGCCTTCTGAAACCCATCCAACCTGCAGCCCAGCATCAGAAATTTGCATGTTCTGAGGGTAGGGCAGTGTTTCACGAGAGCTATTGTTTCATCTCAGATCGACAATATTTATACATGTGGGAGATGAAATCCCTGCTCACAGGCAACCAGGAGGAGACTGCATGTGGCCAATGAGACAAAGCTGAAGGTAAGGACAGTAATGATTCTCCAGCTGTTTGGTTTGGGGTTTGGTTTGCATGGATTTCACAATGTCTTCTGCATTTCTCTGCTGCTACAGAGCTGAGAGCTTCCTATCTGATGGTATTTTAGAGGTACCAGAAGGCATATTGTATGTATGAAATGACTTCAAGGTGTAAATATAATAATGAAAAGGGAAAGCATTTTAGTTCTGTTATACTGCAATGAGTTAGGATATGGGTAACACTTTGCTAGATTTATTCCTGACCAATCACACAAAAATTACCAATAGATCCTACAGCTTTCTTTAAGAAGAAATCGTAAAGCAAAATAAGCATTTTCTGCTACTAGATTTCTTTAAGCAATCTTACAAGTCAGTCTGTACAGCTTTCTCTCTTTTGTGCTGCTGAATTTCTCAGCCTGGCAGAACAAGATGGCAATACATTTGGAAAAGAAGGCTTCAGCCAAAGAATTGCTCTGAAAATACAAATTTTCCCTAAAGCAATCTAATTCATATTTTTATTTAAAATGATATACAATGGTCTATTCATCAAAGCATGTGAATAATTTTCTAGTATCAATTAACAGTGAGCTATCTTTTAATTCTATAATGTCAGTATTTAACAGTGTCATTCACATTAGCTTTACAACATCTTACCAACCTTACTCTTGAAAAATAAATACAAGTTTATAGATGTCATATCAAGCAGCCTGACTGCCCAGTCTAAGCAGATATCCTTTAGCAGACCCAAGTCTCTACTGATCTGCTTTTCAATTAAATACTGGTATTAACTGGTATAAAAAAATTAAATAATTTACATCCCTATTTCTATTTTACCAAGTGAAGCAGATTCCACCATGGTGGCCTGTTGAGAGCCCTTTTTATACACATTATCAGATTTAG
The DNA here is from genome assembly GCF_002078875.1 of Numida meleagris. Lineage (NCBI taxonomy): Eukaryota > Metazoa > Chordata > Aves > Galliformes > Numididae > Numida > Numida meleagris. The sequence continues at coordinate 174,413,588 of NC_034409.1, read as the reverse complement.
AAAAAACTTATCAGATGAACGATGATGACATTGAAGAGCACAGCCCAGTCTCTGCCAGGTTGGATTAGAGTTCTCCGTGAAGTCAGATGAGAGGTGTAGCCTGCATGCCTCCCCATGTCTTATGATGCTATAAAAAGAAGGCAGACATGGGATATAAGACAGATTTGGCGTTACTGTATAAAATCTATTTATAAACCCAGTGGATAAAATAATATTTTAGGGTAAAACATAGACTCTTCAAAAAGGAAATGTTTTATTTTCACAGCACAAGAGAATTGTTGAGTCATTTAATATTCTTTCTCCAATGAAAAGGTGTATCTGAGCTATGGAAAAGAAACATACTGGAGCACAGAAGAGTAAGAGTGTAACTATTTGAATGTAACACTCCAGGTGACACACTGGGTACTGACACAGTGCAGAGATACAGGAATAATCTGGGAGACAAGTACTGTGTCATGGATCCTGAGCAATTGCATGTGGGCCATGAATAACAGCACTGCAGCAGAGCTGAGTGCTCCCCTTCCTCAGGAGGTCTTTGATGACACAAAATAATGTTTCTGGAAGGAGTCATTGATGGGAAAACACAGCAATGCCAGAATCACAAATCAAACTAAATTCAAAAAAAACCCAACACCCTTGGATTTGGCAAATGAGGTTCCTATGTGGATTTGTTCAGTATCATAATTAGAAGCAGACCTCAGCCTCTAGGCTCAAGAAGCAGCAAACGTCTGTCCTTTGAATCCTACCTGCAAGGCTGTGTGCAGTGAAGCCTTTGCATACGTCCCTCCTTCCTTAGAGGCAAGAGATGATGCATATTTTACTTGAAAAACCAATGAAGTAAAACCTTCAGTGGAGAAATGACCTGTTGTGGTGTGAGGGTACGCTTTCCAAGCTCATTCCATGCTGGCACAGATTGCACACTCTCAAAGGAGCCTTAGGCCGCTTTGGGTAAAGCCCATCCATTGAATCCAAATCATCTTCAGACAATTTGATCTCAAAATACCTCTGAGATCTGTAATGGAAAAGTACATTTTGGAACAATAAATTGCAGGTCTCTGTTTTGCTTGCTAAAGCTATTTATATAGTTACTAGAAAGATCACATACAACAGGTTTGAGTCATTGCCGAACAGCTGAATTACAAAATTACTAATCTAAAGGCTAATTGCACCGAGGGTTTGTTATGTCAAGTTTTATTAGACACGTGTGGTTTATTTGTTGCCTGATGTAAACAAAAATGATTTTTCCTGGCACTACCCACTCCTACCTTGTACTTACTGCCTCTAGAGACTTAAAAATAGCTGCAGTAATAAAATTTTAAATATTCTTACTGTAATCTCTTGCTTGAGGGGCTAATGCTGCTAAACACAGAGGACTTTGTAAAGCATTGTGTGTAATGAGGGATGATCTACAAGAGAAGAATTGAAGTAACAATACTATTATCACCAATGGCAAACCTCTTCAGAATCATGTTTGGCAGTAAATTGTAGGTTGTCTGCAACTTCCTTTCTGCAGCTCTGAGTTCACTGTTTGAACACACAGCTTTAAATTACAGGGCAGAGAGAAAGATGGGAAACACAAGTAAAATGCATGCACATTGTAAAGACATATATACCGCACGCAGGGGATGGCTCCCTGTTCCCACTGACCACCCTTTCTTCATTGAAATTCCCCTTTAATTCTCTTCTTCTGCAAAGGATTTAGGTGCTAATCTGCCAATGAAAACTTTTTAACTTACCAATAATTGCATTTTTCCAAAAGCAACCTGAAAATCTCTGCAGCAGACAGATTTGGCATCCTCTTCACCAGAGGGTACTGTTTCTCCTGAAGACATTCTCTCATCTTATTTGCCATTATCCTTTCCAGTTTGCCCGTAGCCTGACATTCTCGTATTGCTGGACTTTCAGAGGCACCAAATTCCCACTGAAGCTCTTGCTGTTGAGTGAGACTTGCAGGTAGCAGCTTTGGAAATCCAGTGGATTATTCAGATGATTTCAGAAGGAGCTGCTGGAATTTTCTTTCCTGAATTGATCTATTTCAGCTAAGATTTGGAATTTTCTAAGCAAATGTTGGAAGTGCTGAAATAATCAAGGGAAAAGCAACTCCATGAAATCCGGTTAGTGTTACAGGGAGGAGTAGCCTGAGCAGCGTGCACTTCTTTCAGTCAGCCTGCACTTCCACCTAGATGCTCAAAGCCCTTTGAACTCCAGATCACTGGCTTCTTTTCTTGGTGCTGCTGCACCTGCTTTAGACTGTTTTCTCCAAGCAATAAAACTAGCACAGTTAGGAAGTGACTGCCTTCATGGGCAAGAAATTGCTGTAATGGATCCTCCATGTCCAGTATCGGCTGGGGTTTTCTTCTGCTCTGTGATCCTTGGCTGAAGACCATTTTGATAGAGCGTACAGTAGCTTTGCCATCATGCAGAAACAAAGATGCTGGGTGTTTTTCAGTCATCCTATCATACTCAAATCTTGGAAAACCAGGAAGAGCACATTAAACCACACAGCATGGATTGGTAGGAGTCAGTGGGAATCATCCATATGCACTGCAGAGTCATGTGAAAGAGTAATGTTTCTTGCAGGAATTAGTAATTTATACCAGAGTGGGTATGTAGGGCCTCAGTGCAGGTGCTGCTCCGGCTGAGTGGTTGTAATGTGTGCTCTGTGACTGCTGAGAGCCTTTTTCCTCTCTTACTCACATTGCTCTGGGAGAATGATGATAACGTCAGTGCTTTCAGGTGTCTGCTGTGCAGAGCTGTTGGCAGGGAGAGAAATCAAAAATTGCCCAAGTCTCCAAAGCATCATGGATTTACTGTGTGTGTTAAGCTCAAAATCTTGTTATGGGCAAAAAAGGAAATGCACTTCATATGCAGAACTAAAACTCTATTGTTTGCATAATTCAAATCCAAATGATCTAATCAAAGGACAGTTATTATTCTTGATCTAATTATTGCAGAAAAGGAAAAAAATAACATGCAGAATGCTACTGTAGAAAATATTTCAATAATAATAATAATACAGCTATAATTGTTATATCTAGTCTTAATACACAGTCTTTTTCCCAGTGTTTTGCAGCCCCTCTCACTACCCTTATAGGTGCTAAGATAACTTCAGTTGTGAGTTCCTTGCTACGTTGGTGGTTTCTTCCTCCTCAGTGACCCCTCTGGGTTCGCTTCTCTGAGTTTGTGAACTTATTTCACACATTAGTTTGCCAGACTACATTACAACCAAATTTGTATATACAGTAACTCTCATTTGTGTTAAATACCCGTTCTTTGCTCTGTTTTACACCTCAAAAACATGCTTGTCCAGCTTCCATGTCTTCATTTGTTAGACAGATCACTGACAAGTTGTTTACTGCCCTGGGCTCTGCCATTTCAGCCCTTGTCCTTTTTTTTATAATCCCATGCCTACAAACTGTGTCCTTTGTCTCAATTTTCAAGGCCCCTGCTACCATGCCCAGCTTGCATTCCTCTACACAATTTCATTAAGTGAGTCATAAATATTTTGTTCTGCGTAGAATAGCTATTTGTTGCTACTGTCGATGTAAACATGATAGTTATGCTATGCAAAAATAAGCAAAAGTAAAATGAATCAGGAACACCCATCTGGTCATTTGAAAAATTGTGACACGGCCAAACAGGCCAAACAGAAAAGCTCTCGCCAAGTTCAGACAAGTTCAGGAAATACAAGCCTAATGAACCTCAGTCCTAGACTTTGGAAACTCAGCAGAAAGCCTGTGGCCCACTGCGAGCAGAAGTGATGCTATACGTACTGGGCTATAGGGCTACAAGTTGGGGTACTTGATATCTCAGACTCTCAAGAAAGCTTAGCACATGCAGAGTTTGGCTATGAAAAACTAGTGTAGGAAGGGTATAAAGCTGAGCTACTTGGACATTATCACTCTTGTGCTGTGTTGGCCTCTCCACAGCAAAAGCTCACCAGCGAGACCATTTAGGTGCACATACAGTTGCATGCCACATGTGTGCTTATAATAACAGCAAACTGACAGTTAACAAGAAAGAATCTGACGGTCGGGTATTGAAGAAACCAGACAATATTTCTAAGATGAAAATGTGTTAGTGATTTATAAAGATCTAAAGAGGAAGAAATGGGAAGTGGACTAATCATTCAAAAGCTGAAGGTGTATAAAAGGCAAGGGAAAAAAGAAGGTTTTCTAATAGCCAAAGTAGCTAAGGAACACAAATGAGATAATGTTATTATCTCTTCATCCATTGATCTACATTTCTGGAGTAGCTAGCTCAAAAATTTCTCTGTGCTAGGACATGGAGTAGGACAGCAAAGGCATCAAAGGCCATTAGAGCTCTCAAGGTGGAAATACAAGTACCCAGGGGATCTAGCACACCAACAGAATAGTTAATAAAGAAGGAAAGGTCTCTCGGACAGTCTCAAAGAACTTGGGTCAGGTGAGCCTTCTGCAAAGTGCACAAAAATGGCAGCAAAGGAGCTTAGAAAGATTCTGATCCAAATACAGCATTTAAAATTTCATTGGAACTTCAGCACTGAAAAAGAAAAGGGCTCCTGGGAAGCTCTGGCAGCTTGTGCTATAGTTTTGGATCTGATCTTTAATTTGGGTTACCCTATCTCATTAAAACACTGCACTTAGAGGGCTGGCTGGCACACAAACATTTTCTCTTGTCAGCCACATAGGGTAGGTACGTGGGTGACAGAATAGGCTATGCTTCAAGAGAGCTGTGTTGGCAAAGCAGACATTGCCAGTTGCTGTGGGACCACTACAGGTTTCAGGAGATGGCAGTTCTCTGTGCTGCACCCAAGAGTTGGACTTTATTGTTAAAACATCATGCTGGAGAAGTTGGACAAGTTTTCAGGCACAGCTGGGCAAGAGCACCTTGTGCTTCTGCCTTTGGTAACCTGTGGCACAGCCAAGCCGTGCCTGTGGAGTGGAATGGGAAGATCTATTCAGCCCTTTCTAAAGAATGCTGGCAGCGAGGAGGGACTTTGGCTGTTGGAGAGTGGGGCACTCTTCTGAAGACAAAAATAAATATTGAAAGGGAAGGTAATTATAAAGCTAAAGCAGTAGGAGTAATCTGGGTCTGTGTTGTGCTTTCTTGGAAAACTTTCAAAGCCTTTTTAAGCAGTTGGCATAAAGAGTTCTTGTGGATATTAAAATCCCTTTTGAGAATCATCTGCCATTTTCATTTTCAGAATTCATCCTTTCAATAGGAATATTGTACCCATTGAAAGTGCAGGCTTGCTTGTTGGCCTGAGAGAACAGAGCTCAGACCAAGCAACATCAGTAGGTGTCTCTGCATTATTCCTGCCCCACTGGTATCACAACCCTGCCTTGAAGAGAAGTCTCCTAGAGAGAAAAAGCAGGGCTGTTTGTAAGGCTGTTCCAGTCCTTTGCATTTCTGCTGACCACGTATGAAATGAATTATGGCTGTTGTAGTGGCTTTGATTGTGGTATTTGTTCAGAAGGAGATACACAGGGTCAATAAGCTAATTTAACACTGATGCAGTAAAGCTAGATGACTATCATTTCTGGCTGGATTTAAGCCAGCAACCATGATGCAGGGCACATTCTCACTAGGAAAGCACATCAGTGTATGTTACATTTCACACAAGTTTCTGCTCCACTGAAGCGAGTGGGAGCTCAGTGTGTAATAGATTTAAGCGTATATTTAAGTACTTCAAAAAATGCAGTTCTAGTCATGGAAGACTAAAAGCTTCCTCTATTTCTTTCTTTATGCTTTGCACAGCTTTGAAGCTGGAAAGTCATCTTCATGAACCATCACTAGAACAATCTACATCCCACATCAAGTTGTGCCCAGCACTGTCCAGGCTGCTGCCACAACATGTGCACAGGCCTTCCCTACACTGCAGCAGTCCCAGGGTGCTAAGCTGATTTCTGAGACAACTGAAAATAAATGAGAGCAGACCTGAGGCTGCGCTCCTCAACTTCAGTGCTCTTAATAGTTAGCTAGACTCCTTTTCTAATAAATGGAGAAAGAGAAGGACATGAAGTTAGACTTCTACTCTGGCTCAGCTTTGGGAGCTGCTGGTGTTTCTCCATTCCCAACAGAAGTATAATCAGACATGCTAACTAAGTGAGCTGCCTAAAATCATTCCTCCTGTGTTCCTAGATGTGCTCCTGTGCCAAGCCCAGCTTGAGTAATCAGTGCTTCTGTATTCCACCAGCAGTTCTTTAAGCTCTTCAATATCCTCTTTTGAATGCAATGTCTTTTTTTATACTACTAACATGAGTGTATAATTCAGTGCATACGTTTTGGTAGTGGGGAATCTATGAGAATGCCAAGCAAATCAGAGAAGATTTAGCACATCTAAGTCTTAGCACATGCAATGCCACGAGGCATTTATGTATGCCTTTTTGTAGGGAGGAAAAAAAAAAGGGGGAAACTTATATGTGTATAATAAAATTTTATTTGAGAGGAAGAGTTTGCATCTGAATTGCATGAAGTCTATTAAAATTTTGGCCTTCTTTAGACTAATAGGATTATGCCATTCCTGAACTGATTGTTTCCAAGCAACAATGCAGATCCTAGTTTGTTTGCTTATCTTTTTAGTTTGCTGCTATAGCAGAGAAGCTTCCAAAGATAGCCCCAAAACTGATGCTATCAGATGTTACACATAATTTCAAGACTATAGCATTGTTTGGAAAAATGGTGCATTTATTCCTTCTTTGGGAACTGATCTAAAGGAAAGCATTGGGATTTATATAAATTTACCAGCAAATGATTATTATTATTTTTTTAAATGAAAGAAATTTCCTAAACTATCATCAGACTGCCATGCTTCAATATGTCATTTTCACTTGGGTACAAAAACTTCAGTCAAGGGGAATTGCTCTTTCTGAGGAATAAATCCTAAACTGTAGCTATTAAAAGGGGTGCAGATCTTCAGAAACCACAGCTATGTTCTTCAAATGTTTTCATGCATGGCTGTCTGAAGGGCCAAATCTCCCCTGCTTTACTAATTGAAATCTCCCTTCATGTATTATAAAGAAATGTGTGGTTATATAGCCTCATGTAATAAATAATAAATAGACAGCTGCAAATGACATTGCTATTTTATATTCAGAACCATCCAAATTGTGTGGAGATTTTGAAAGGTGCATTAAGAGGAGATTAGGGTATTTTCTCTCTTTCCTGGCTGCTTTTGGATTTTATGACACTACAGAATAAATATGATTTAGGAACAAATATCTACTATTTTGGCTTTCAAAAAGGTTTCCTAAAGAGCTCAGTTGCTAAGTGTCATTAATGCATTTTGTGTTAGAGTAGGAAAATTGTACATTTATACATAATTCAATATGAAGAAAGGGTTTTTTAGAGTTCTCTGCCATCTACATAAAAAAAATATAATGCAGCTCTGTGTACATCTGCATTTCCATAGAAGAAAACTGATCACCTCAGAAGAGAAATAGATCAGCTATTTAGTGGTGCAAAGCAACAAGACACAAAGTTTAGAAGTGGAAGTGAAAATACTATTATTGGTAGAAATTTTAGAAGGAATTCATTGTAGCAAAATGTGATCACCCAACTGGATGGAGTTCTATGATTTATATTTATGCCTGTGTAAAATGCTTTCAGATTATTAATAACTAGTGCAATCATTTATACTCATAATAACACTTGGCAGAGCACAAAGCACTGTAATGATCTGTCACTCCGGTTATTGTGTTATTGGCTACATAAGATCTGCTGCATTAGGCTTGCTTGGAGACTTGTGGCTAGTGAGCAGGCAGATGCAACTCCATTACTATTTACACCATGGTATTACCAGAGATCTAATGAGGGATCAGAGCCCAGGTGGACTAGATGCTGAACAGTACTTGAAATGGAGGACAGCTTTCCCTTTCAGAGTTCATAATTTAATTATATCATAGGAATAAATAAGTAGATAGAGCAGAAAAGGGGGGTTGCATCATAAGAGTTGTGACATTTCATATAATAAACACCAGCCAAAGTCCATCATCTGTCTACACTTTTTACAAGACCACTACTTGATGAAAATAAGATTATTTTGCATATATATTGAAGACAGACAATTTCTTTGTTTTTGTACAACAGCAACAGCTGAAGATGATCTGCCGAGATTCTACCACTCAGAGTTTGGTTGCCCAGTGAGTTGCAGTCAAGGTAAGTAAAACATACGAAACTCTGAAAATATAACATAGGATGGCTTTCACCCTAGTTTGGCTCCCTGATTTTTTGAAAGAATTGAGGCGGTGAGGAAAACACGGGTATGCTTTAGCATTTTCCATTCCTGGTTTAATGTCTGTGTAAAACAACTAAACAGAATAATGACATGAGGGAGATGATATATGTACGAGTGAGGACACAGTAGAGGAGAATGAGGCAGAGATTGATATGAGGAGAGTAAGGCCACGATGAAGACTTTGGAGGGACATGTGAAAGGCCTATGCACAAAGATGGAGGGTGTCCCAAGGAAATTAGCAGTGCAATGACACCTAATGTCTGACAGTCTTTGGAGACTGTTTCTTGCATTTGTTTAAGCCATTTTTGTCACTGCCTTGGACCTGAGGATGGCAATTCCCGTGCCACAAAACAGGACTTGACATTTACATGCAAAATTACATTGTTTCTTAAAGGAGTGATACCATATTCATGACAGTGAAATAAACTGTTATTTCTCAATTAAAGGAAAAATGTGGTGAAAAATAAGGTGAGAAAAAATGTAAAACTTAAAAATTAGTTTTAAATCATCAGGCTCAGGCTTGACTTCTTTGGTACTGATGAAGATCTGGAAAAAGAAACCAGTGACAGTGAGAGAGACACCTAGATTTACAGCAGTGTAACAAAGAGAAAAAAATGATATTCTTCCTCTCGGAAAGACAGTAGTTTTGGGAAACTCATTGCTTTGAATGGTCCAGAACTGGCTTTATTTTGTGCATGACATTGGCTGAGGCTTCATATCTTGACAGAATGCACACTCCTCTATTTGCCTCTTTTTTTTTAATTTACGTTTCCCTCATGCTGAGGTCTTCTCTGTCCTCCCCCTTTGCAAAACTGCCAGGCTGCAATATATGCGGCATTAAAGAAAAAAAAAAAAAAAAAAAAAGAAAACTCACAACCATTTTCACATTGACCTTTTCAAAGGGCATGACGAGATATGGAAAATAAAACAGAGGCTTAGCCATAAAACAAATGCAGTAAATAAAGAAGTGCCATAAAGCCTGCTGCCCTTCACGGCTGGCTCTGACAAAGCCTGAGTGCCTGGGTTGGCAGCGGGGGGGCGTGAGGCAGCGGGGCCTACCTGGCCCAGGCCTCGATGGTAGGGTTCGGAAGGCTTTCACTAAGAAAATGACTCCAAGCCAACCGCCGGGGCGCCGTGGGAGCGTCCCCCGCGGGTACTGTAGGGGAGGCGGCGTGCCCGGGCCGCTCTCCCTCCCTCCCCATCCTGGGTGGCGTGACCTGTCCATGGTGCTGAGAGGCGGCCGCCGTAGAGCTGAGCGGGCAGGAGCGAGCGGGCAGCGCCCCTCACACCGGTCCCACGCTGGGCTTCGTCGTCAGCAGAGGAATACCGAGAGGAGTGTTTTCCTTCAGGTTGCATATGCACAAACCCTGAATCACTGACGTGCGCACTGTGCAACAGATGTTTGCCAGACTGGATTTTCCTCTTTTAGCCACTCTAAGAAGCCAGGGAGATTAATTAAAGCCAGAGTTTCCATAGGTGAATTGCTCTTCACATGTTTACAGGGGCTATCTCACTTTTCCTGTTTATATCTTTATCAGTTGTTTACATAGGATGGATGATTAAATCAACACTCTGAAAATGGCTTCTGCTTTCATTTGTTTACATGTTTGCTTTTAATTTTTAGGATAATGGCAGAAATAATGAGAAACAGCGGGGAACAGGAAACCGATTGAGATTGATCGTTTTTTGTAGTCAGCTTGTGATGACCTTTGGGGAAAGTGGGCATTTAATTTTTACTGATGTTGTAAAGGCACAGACAAAGTCCTGACCTTTCTGATCCACGGTGACCACTATGAGCATCCCACTGAGAATTAATTACAATTGCCTGGAGCTGCTCCAAGAAGCCTTTATTAGAGTACTATAAATGTGGTAAAAGCGATCAGTATGTCTGGGAGAAGCTATTCCATGCGCCTGCTGTGATATCTAAAAGAAGCTCAGACTTGTCAGCTTGTTGTTTTGTTTTGCTGTTCATTAACAAGACTGAAACTGGAAAGACAGCCTTAGAACTCCAGGGCAAGTGTTTCCCATCATTCTACTCTTCACACAGATACTTTTGTATTAGATTAAAGCACAATAGATGATAGAAATAGGCAGTACAAAAATCAAATATCCCCCCAAGAGACAAGACACAGTACAGTTCTCTACTGAACAAAGCAGAATACATCAGCTTCTTCTACTAGCTTCCAAGCAATGAAAAGTGGAAGTGAACCAAGCATGCCACACAAAACTCTGAACAAAGAAGTATTTAAATTCAAGGTATGCTACAATACTTTTGTATTTCAATGACCAGCAGAAAGCCAGGGCTATTCGTCACATGGGAATTTGCATTCCTTTCCCCTAGAGATCAATCTAAAAATGGAAAATCAGACACTTGTAGAAACTTGAGGAAGGAGTAAACCATACAAGATACAATGATTTTGTCAGATACTTTGCCAAAAGGACTGGAATTCAATAAGAAGGTTTAAATAAAAACTGTAAAACCATCTACATTTGTTTTGGAAGAGAGTTTAATTGGGAATGATGATGAAAAATCCAGAAGTAGATTAACCTAAAATAGAAAGGGCAGCCAAGTTACAGCAGATGTCTTTTTATTGTACTTTAAGTGCCTTATAATAAGGAAAATATGCTATGTAATCGCAGTTGTTTCTAAATTGTCTTTTTTTGGGAGGGAAGGAGTTTGGGTTTGGAGGGGAGAAGGAGGGAGGAATAAGGTTTCCAGTGAGGCATTGGTTGAAAAAGCAGAATCAAAAAGACATAGCTGCAGACAGTCTGTATTGAACCGTTTTTATTACAGAGTTCCGGAGTTCAGTTTGATGTATGGTAGGAAAGACAGCTGCCTCTGATTCCAGCTAAAACCCAATGAGCAAACAGCCTCTATTCCTCCCTTCCGCCTTGCCTTCTCAAGCATCTACATTTCATAAGGGCTCTGTCACTCTCTTTCTCTCACAGAGCTTCCCAGTAACCCTTACTGTGGGTTCACTGAGATTTCTTTATTCTGACAGGTTTTTGTTCTAACTTGCTGTAATCGCTTTTCTTTCTCTCCTGTATCAGCTAAGAAATCCTCCCCTAATGCTGTTATCCAAACAATAGATTTTCCTACAGATGAAAAGCTGCTGTTAAGCTTTACTTAAAATCTCCCCTTCATTCCGTTTAAAAAAAAAATGTTCCACCCAAAATGGGGCTGAGGGGAGAGGGAGTGAAGGACCATAGAAGAGACAGGCTATTCTATAAGACATATGCTCAATTTCCCAGCAAGGCTTAATTACTATTGGAAGTTTGCACTCCTGTTCCCTTTGACAAACTGAGCACTCACAGTGCAGTGCAGTGCTCTTGCCTATTACAGTTTGTGTGCACACAGATAAGATCTGCCTGTGTATTAGGGCAATTGACATTAATTGTGTATGAGAACAGAGACTGTAGATGTCTCTTCTGAAGACTGTAAGCATACATGCACATTTCAGGCAGAGTGAAGAACCACAGAAAATGCTCCTTCTCATGTTCCTTTAATATAGGTTTAGACCTGCAAGCAATTGAGCTTACTGAACCAGGAGGTACAGGTGGAACTTCTGAATCTACACATTGCTCAGCCAAAAGGCCCTAAGAGGACAAGAGATTTTTTCTATTGGCAGGACTGAATGCATGACTGAGGAGGCTCACACCCCGTGCTCTGTGGGTGCACAAGTGTAATTGGCAATGAGAGGCTTCAGATACAACATGCAAGATGGACACCTAACACGGTGTCTTCTTTTCAACTCTGCATAATGAAATGTGCCATTGTGCTTTGAGGAAGAGAATTATTTTCCTCACATTCTAATGTAAAACATACCTAAAGTGTTCCAACCAAAGAACAAAATAAAGCCTACAGAATTTAAATGCCGAAACTATGTGTTTAAGGACAGCTACAAAATAAGCATAATAAAACAAATCCAAGAAATGCGACACTTTTGAACTTCATTAAAAGAAATATTGCTGTTTTCAAGATTAAAAACATGTTTGCTTGGGAAAATAAGCCTTTCTTTCCTGTTTTCAAGCTCTACATTTTAGACTATCTGCTGCATCTCAGCTTTAGCTAATTCCAGTAACATTCCACACCATTAGGTAAGTTTATTGTAAAAGAAGAAGCACTAATAAGTTGTTTAAAGTGTCTTGATAATTAAACAGTTTAATTTTATATTTATTTACCAAAAAAAAAAAATCTCCAGTGACATATTAATTATGCATAAAGCTTTGCCTTGTAAAAAAGTCGGTTGGTTTTCAAGTACCCATCTCATCTCTATTTATTTTTGGAAAGCTCCTCTTTCAAACTGACAGCATTTCAACTATTTTAACACTTCGACAGAGATCTAAATTTCCCTCTGATTATTTTTTTCAAAATTAATACTGAGTGGCTTTTTTTTTTTTTCTTTTTAATTCAAATGCAATCACTGTTACTTCTGAAGCAGCAAAAAGCTTCACTTTTAATCTTGGTCTTCATTCAGCCTTGCCCTATTCGAGACACCTTTTCCCAGAGGACTGCTCAAACGATGAGTTCAGTCTGTAATGTCTGGAGCTGCCAAGGGACAAAACCTTTGGCTTATGGTGGAAAAATATACTTAGAGCAACACAGCTCTTTGAGGGGAGTAGTGTGACTATTGAAACTTCCTGAAGACTGCTAATGTTCCAGTCTATCACAACAAATTTAAGTGGCCAGTCTCTGCAGTAATAATATCATACTCCTGATGTCAACTAACTCACTGCTCACGTTCAGGCTAATATTTTCAAGGAATGCAACATTGCCAGATGCATTACTGAGAAATGCTAGGAAAGCCTAGGGAAGTGATAATTTGCAGTATTAGAGATGGAAGGAGGTATTCCAGTTTGAGTAAAAGTGACACTGGCCCTCAGTCACGCAAGCAAACACTCAAAGACGAATTACATTACTGCTCAAAATCTAAGAATCTTACCATCATACATGTGCAGCTTTTGCCTGCTGGTGTCCAAGATGACCAGCGCTCACTGACAATTCTGAAACTTCATTTGGTGTCTCTTATACAAAAGTGCTGTATTCTAGATACAAGAAATATTTAATAAATATTAACACAAGTATGACTATTAAGGAAATGTTTTACTTGCTTAGAAAATGCTGGTAATTTTACATCGCTATGTGACATAAGCAAGGTGGAGAAGAACTTGCTGAATGATCTTTTTTAAGATGCTGGAGAAGATTGTTTGGAAAGAAATAATCACAGAACAATTATCAAAAGTTACAAAACTTTTACAATACTATCGGCTGAATTTCTCAAAGGATATGTCCTGAGTTTGATGATGTTTAATATTTTCTTCAGCATCCTGGATGGTGGAATATAAAGAATGCTTACCATATTTACAAATGTCTCAAATCTGGTGGCAATCAAAGTGATCTCGATAAATGGGACAGCTGGTCCAAAAAATAGGATGAACTTCAAAAAAGAAAATGCAAGGTCTGCATTTAATCTGGAAAAATTGAGTGCATTAACACAAGATGAGAAACAGCTGACGAGGTAAAAGTTTTGCTGAAAAATACGTTGAGGTTACAGTGACTCATAAGTTGAACATGTATCAACAATGTCATACTATTTCAGCAAAAGCAAACATGCAGCATTGGTATTGAGTGCTGCACGTCCAGTTCTGTGCAGCGAACTTCAGTAAGTGTGGAGGCAATCCAAAAGAAAGAAAGGAAAATGACCAGAAAACTAGAAAACATGTTCTGTGAGGCAGAGCTGAAAGAGCTAGGGGTTTAATGTATTGAATGAATGACTGGAGAAACATGAGAAGCCTTCAAATAATCAAAGGTTATCATTTGTTGTCAAAGCCCATTGTGAATAGAACAAGAAAAGAATGTGCTAAAATTACATCAGGGAAAAATCATGTCAGACATTATTAAAAACTTTCTGGCTATAAACACTAGGCAAGAAGGCAGGAGGAAACTGTGAAATCTGCTCTTTAGGTTAAATACTTTAGTCTTGTAACAGGAGGGTGAATCAAGATGTCATTTTGCTCCACTTTCTGTGCCTGCATCACCGAACTCCCTGTGTAATTTCAGTGTGAACTTTTATATTTGTAGTTAATTTATACATATTTTTGAAATGTTGTCTCAATAAAAATCCATCTCACCTTGTTCAGACCTATGCATTTAATTTTCTTCTGGTGCTCCCCTATCGTTACCTCCATAACTCAATTATTTATATCTCATCTTCTTTCACTCTGGAACCCCAGATATTAAGTTCACTGGGAAAGGGGAGCTGAAGAATGCATGCCAACTGGAAATGCCCCTTAGGAAGGCACTGCGAGAAAAGGAGCTGGGCTATCTGCAACCCTGTGTCACTCTCCTGCGATATAACAGAATATAACAATACATATTACAGTGCACATGTCATAGGTCCCCACTGGTCTGGGGAAAAGTTCAGTAGTGTTTTGTGCTAGCTCTTGTGCAAACCTACACACACATTTGGTCTCCGTCATGAAAAGAAGGTAATCTAAGAGACGGTTTATAAATGGCTGTCTGTGTTTTGAATTTGATTCCAATGAGGTCTGTAAAGAAGGTGTTACTACAATGTGGGTTTTTTTTTTTCTGATGAGTTAAGCATACTTGCATGGTTGAAAGACTGGTATTATATTTAATTGTCCATATTTTCTGCATTTGCATTTTTGTAGCTGTGTTCCAGGTTCTTGAACAAGGGTGAGTCTGGATCTGAAGTTCTGCTGAAAAAAACAAGGTATTCCTACCTAACTGTGTAGTTCCCAACTGCCCCTTTCCATGGCTCTTGTTCTGACCCACAAAACAAGGCAATACTGTAGTTTCTGACTCCCTTGACTGAGAATTTCATTAGCACTATCAATTCCAAAGCCTTAAGCATGGAAGAGAAAAAAAAGAAATTAAGATAAATGTAAACCTTGTGATGAGATAGTTCTCTGTATGCATCAAGAGAGTTGCAACAGACGTTGCATGGAAAACAAGGAGCAAAAGAGTACTTAGAAACTTGACTTTTTTTGAAGGGGTCAGTTTCTTGTATCATCCATGCGTCACATGTCTTCATTGGAAGCAATTCACAAAGGTTCAAATACAGACCAAAGACACACGATGGTCAGATAGCTTATGTTTTATGCTCTGGTTGTGTCTAACTGTCCCTCTGATTTTGTCAAGGAGAAAGATGTTAGCAGAGTATAACACTGACTGATGCCCTGACTCATTTGTGGGCTTCTGTGAACTAGAAGAGAGATTTCCAAAGGCACACATGGGAGTTAGATGAGAAACTCTTGCCGAAAGTAAGTGGAAAATGGACGATTGCAGCGTGTGTTGGTAAATCTTACCCATGATACTACAAGAAAAACAAATCAGATGGAGTGAGGCTACTAATATCTATTGGACATCAGGCTGGGAGCAATCAAACATAGTTGTCATAAGTCTTTCAATATCCATGTCTTTTTATGGGATCGATAGAGTGAGAAAGCAGCTAGGGACTTCCCAAAACTCAGCTGCATAAATCCTCTGACACTAAGCAACATGCTGCTATTCCTTACGCTTTCATTTGTTATCTGGAAGAGCTGATTTTTACCCACTAAGAGATTTTTTTCCCTTTGATGCTATATGTCCATTATGATTGGTGATCATAATACAACTTTAGGAAAAGACTGCTAGGTCTGTAAAAAGCATTCAACAATAGTGAATCCAGACAGGAAAAACAGAATTTAGTTCATCCTTAGCTGTTGAAAAAGTGTTCTCTACAGCACACTTTGAAATGCCTACTTAGAGATTTGTGAGCTTACCTTCCTTTATCTTCTTTCATATTGGATATTTACACTTTTCGTTTCTTAGTTTCATCTCATTAGTCCTAACTGCATCTTGCATAGTACAGCAGCTAAATCAACAGTCTGTTACTAGTTGCGTCTTTTAGTGTTTCACTTTTTAGTCTCCAAAGAACTTGGAACTGAGTCTTTTGTGTGCTTATTTTTTAAAAGGAAGCTTATTCAACTGACAATGCCATAAAACCATTAAGAGACTGTGTCCACTCCTGCTTCACAGGATATCCTAATCCACTGCCGTACCAAAGTGTCAGAACCAGCAAAGAAAAACGAGTGTTTTGCATAGCAAATCATTCTTATGACTTACAGTTAATGGGCCTTACTTTTAATTGGCAGAATTACAACTTTTGTTTGGTTGATGAAAGTAGCTGTCTCGAAAAGTTATTGGCCTTCCTTTTGTTCTTGTTTTCCTCCATTTTTCCCCCACAAAATTGATTATACACAGTGCCTCTTTGAACTTAGATTGAATATTTCCTTTGAGGATCCACTTGCACCTTGCTTTCACAGGCTTAGTTAGTTTTTCAGTACTCCAGAAATCTAGATATATTAAAATAAGAAAAAAAAAAACAAAAACAAAAAACCACAAAATAGTTAATAGTCCCAGGAAAATATTCCTGAGAAATATGAATAGTATGAAGATATCAATAATGAATGTAATATTGAGTATACTAATGGTGTAAGAAATATTTACACAGGCTTATCAAGGCTAAATAGTTTTGCGTTAATGAAAAAGAAACTCCATTAACAGAGACGTAGTAACTCATGAAGCATCTTCTGTTGTGCATCGCATATATCCTCCGGCTGTCCTAAATCAGTTACCTCATTCACAACTTGGAGGCCCTTTCTATAGGGTGGAACTGTGGCTGGAGGCAAAGCAATTTTTGTTGCAAGAGCTGATTCAGCAAGAAACTCTTCAGGGGCCTATCAATGATCCATTAATAATCAGAGACGCTGTAATGATTATTGGTGGCGCTGTAAATCATTTGCATAACATTATTTATTTTAACATTACTCAGCAACTTGGTGTTTCCTGAAAGAAAGATTTCTCAATCACGAAATACGCTCTTCAGCAGGAAGCAACAATAAGTATAAAACTTTCAAAAGATTCCTTCTTCTTATGCTGCACATTTTTGGAGTGAAACCAACTACACAAGAAAAGGAAGTCCTTCCAATCCAATCTAAGTCACTGTGAGCACTACTAAGAAAATTTCATGGTCACTTCTGCTAACCCGTCTTGATTTTGGTGTCCAGTAACTCTGCCTTTTCATTACTCTCTGAAGCCTGATTCTGCCTTCAAATGAAATTAATAGCAAAAAGATCAATCCCAGACATCTCTTGGTTCGTCAGTTCAAACCTGAATCTATTGGCTTCAGAAGGATTTTCTGCAGCATGATTTTACCTGAAAATTTTAACGGTTAGACAAAGGCTGACAGAATTATTCCTTGCAGATAATTTAACCACTTTTTCTTTTTTTTGCCTCATGATGAAAACTTAGTACAGATTAAATGCAAATATATTTGCCTTATTTGCAAATTCCAAGGCAAGGGCAAAATTGCAGTAATAAAGCTCTGCCTCAGTTCCATTTTTACAAGATTCAGATATTATTAAAAATAGCTACGGGTGCTGAAATGTCACGAATAGAGAGAAGAAAAATGAAAGCTGAGAAGAAATCCAAGGGACTGGAACGCAAGTGGAGCAAAATAAACACTCTTTAATATCTTCCATCACACAGGACACTTGCTTGTGTTGACGGAGCAGAAAAAAATAACTGGTAGAGACAGGACTGCTTGAAATTAGCATTTTTCCAACTTCAACAGCTCATTTTCAATATGGAAAAAAACTGCCACCGAATGAGTATTAATGCAGCAGTGTTTTAACAACGCAAGGTCATTTAACATCAGTTTTATTTTGCGGTCTCTGAGGAGTTTCCTCTTTCCTGCTGCATGTCATAGGGGAAACACCCTCCTTTTAACACAGCGACTTTTATCTCCTTATGATTGTGTCCTAGTGAGCCCTTATGCTGAAGAAATAGACCGTCGCTCCCTTCTTTCGCGTTTTGTTACTCGGTGACTCCTCTCTGTTTGCTTTGCCAGCGATCTTAACGCCGTCACCATCTGCACTACAAAGCATAAGTAAAGCCGCACGGCTTAATGCTTTTGCCGTATAACCTTCTGTGATTACATCAGTGGTTCTCAGCTGCTGCCTCTCACCACGGCTGACAGCGGCGATTTGGGATCATTTTTCTCCAACTGGCAGCAGCACCGAGCGCTGCGCGCTGTCAGGAGCTGCCTGCGAGCCCGGCTGCTGCGTGGAGTTCAGCAAACTTTGCGATGCCCCGAACGGTTGACTCGGGGCGGCTTCAGTCAGCCCGCTTCCAGCCGGGGTCATTCCTCGGCGCGCCCTGAGCCGTCTGAAGTCCGCGAGGTGATTGTGCCGTGTCCCCCACGCCCCCTGAAACCTCATTCACATGGTAACATCGGGCTTTTTTTCTTTTCTGAAGGCTTTGCGGCGGCCAACAAAAGCCCCCGCTCCAGGGAGCGCCACAAAGGACGGAGAGGGAACATTGTCTGGGCCGCGCCGCAGCTGCGGCTCGCACGGCCCGGCCCCCGCCGTAGGCCCCAGGCCTCAGCGCGGGTGGGCACGGGCCCGCACTTGGGATTCGCTGGGAAGTGGGTCAGCAGGGCGGGCGGAGGGCGACGGCACGGCTGCGGGGTGCCCGCCGCCAACGAGAGGGAGGGAAGGGGCGAGAGACGGGCTGCGGGTAAGCCGAGATCGCCTTCCCGAGGAACGGCCCGCCGGCACCCCGAGGCCGGGCTGCGGGGCACGGGGCCACGCTCCGCCGCGTGCGGGAAGCAGAAGGCCGGCAACCCGCGGACAACCCTCTTGCGAGCCCCA
Source organism: Numida meleagris (assembly GCF_002078875.1). Classification (NCBI taxonomy): domain Eukaryota; kingdom Metazoa; phylum Chordata; class Aves; order Galliformes; family Numididae; genus Numida; species Numida meleagris. The sequence continues at coordinate 174,394,654 of NC_034409.1, read as the reverse complement.
GGTAGGGGCCGCTGATTGACAGCTCGGCCCTCCCTCCTGGCGTTTCCATTGGATGCTTTCACGCCAATCAACGCGGGGCGCGGCGAGATATTGGCTGTTACTCGTCGCCCTTGTCCCGCCCCTCTTGGCACGGGCCAAAGGGGGAGGCGAGGGGGCGGGGCTTTCGGCCGAGGGGCGGGGCGGCGGGGCGCGGAGGCTCAGCCCGGGAAGGCTTTGCGCGGTGGCAGCGGTGGCTGCGGCGGACGGCGGCGTGGGATGGGATGGGATGGAGCGCGGTGTCAGGTGGGTGAGGGGCCGCGCCGCCGCCTCCCCCCTTGGCGGTGGTCTGTAGCCCGAGGTCTGCGCGGTGGGGCCGGCGCCGGCTGTGGGATGCGGCTGTGAGGTTCCCGGGCAAAGCGCGGTTCGCGCGCACAGGCGGTGCGGATTTGCGCTCCGTGCGGGAATAGGAACGCGGCGTCTGTCTGCGCGTCTTTGTGCCGCTTTTGTCAGCGGCGGGGAGCGGGGGGCCAGTCCTCCCGGCAGGAAAGAGGAGGCGGACTGGGACGCAGCCGGGAACTTGGGGGCACTTAACGTCTGAGGGGAGGAGGGGGTGGCTGTGCTTCGCTATCGTGCCGGGCTTCTTATTTTGTCTTTAAAGCTTTACGCGGGGCATCAGAAAGCGTTGTGTTTGCGTGAGATAGCGGTGTTGTTCTGACTTGGCCTGAGACAGTGCTTCCCCTGGTAGCACGGTGCTGCTTGGAGAAGGGAATGAAGTAATGGAGTAACGCTACGGCTCTTATTCTCCAGCGCGCTGCCCTGCTCCACAGCCCGCATCTCGGGAGCAGAGACATCCGGCTTCTGACACGGAGATCGGTGTGACACGGAGATCGGTGTGACACGGAGATCGGTGTGACACGGAGATCGGTGTGACACGGAGATCGGTGTGACACGGAGATCGGTGTGACACGGAGATCGGTGTGACACGGAGATCGGTGTGAGACAGAACTATTGCGTAGACTGATGCGCAAGTTGCAAACCTGTTAAGGGTGAATTGACAAGTTACAGCGCTTGCAAACTCGAGGATTCAAAGGATTAAAGCCCGTATTTGAGCTGAGGAAATGAGCTTTGTTAGGTGTTGAGCCCAGTTAGCGCTAGCTTACTTTTGCATTTAAGGAGAAAACAGATCAACATGCGAGGACAGTCACCTGCCTACGCTGATTTGGAGGCCCTAGGTTGTTCTTGCTCTGTGAATGTGGCTTTCAAGTAGGTCCTGCCAGAAGGATGCTTTATCTGCAGCTGTTCAGCCTGTCACCGGGACCAGACTGTATTCCTGCTGAGCAATGTGGAAGTGAGATTTATTTCCAGAAGCATTCTGGGGTTGTGTTGTGCAAAGCAAACTCCTCTTGCTGCTTACTGTGACTTCGGTGTTGTTTTTTGGTGTTTGCGTGGCTTCTGGAAACGGGAACGTAGTTACTAGGCAGTGAATGGAGAGGTTTTGTTGTACGTGATATAATCAAGTCAGTCCTTTTTCTTCTCCTTTTCCACAGCTATTTTCTTCAAGTAAAGAAGATTAGAAAGCACTTCTTAATCAGATGCTGAAACAATAGTCTTGATTATACACAATAGTTACGGAAGTTATGCGGTCTTTGCTAATCTTTCTGTTTGTGGAAGTAATGAAAAATGACTATTTCAGAATTAGAATTGCTTGTGTTTTGAAAAGAGACTTTTGTAGCAGGAGTAAGTTAACAAGGCTTCAAGGTTGATGTATATGGTTCAGCACGTACTATTCTCTATAGTTAATAGTAGTGTAAACCTGCTTTGTTTTTTAGTATATGCCCTATCTGTACAACGTACCTCAAATAAACAACGATGATGATTTTAGGAGCGCTAATACCAACTTCTTACACACTGGTTGTTCTTTGGTGACTAGATTAGCTCAGATGTACATGGTTTATCCTTCAGTGAGAAGAAACATACCATGTATTTATATGAAACAATGAGTGTCTGCAGGCAGTATGCCTCTGCAGAGGAAAGCAAAAGAAAAGCCATGGATGTGACAGATGATAGTAATGTTTGCTCAAAGCTTCTTGTATGCAGTGATTAGTAGAACAGTGTTTGTTTAAAAAAAAAAAAAAAATTATCTCCAGCAGATACTGGAGAGAATTACAGAAAAGCTAACGGCAGATGAGCATTTAAGTCGCTGTATTGGTGTCACCTGGATGGTGGATTAGCTCTCACGCCTGTGCAAGTATTCCCATTTTGTCTGAACTTCCCGCATGGGCAGTTCAATCTTGGTAGAAAGCAGAGTGAATGGAGTAGTGAAGTCTGCCGGAGAGAACTGGTTACCATATAGTAAGTAGATGTGGCTGTTAAGGACGTAGTTTAGTTGATGTGGTGATTGACAGTTGGACTAGATGATCTTAAATGTCTTTTCCAGTCTTACAGGTTCTGTGATTCTGAGATAAATGTATGCAGTTAAATCTTCTTTCTTTTGAGCCCTCCCACAGCGCCATCTTCCAGAACTCTTGACTGCTTATAGAGAGAAATGGGTGAAAAAGAAATTGTTCCAGTGAAGTCTGTTCTTGCAGACCTGTCTTTAGTTGCTGTATGCTAGCAGCACAGTCTTGTAACTGAATTTGAAATAGATTGTGTAGCACAGCACTTCATGATCTCTTTCGTACAGAGTTGTATCGATATCTCACCTCATTCATGGGTGGCACCAGTTAAGTTCTGGATTTCTTATGGTTGTTACTGAGAACTTGCTGACTAAGTACGGATGGGGAACAGTGTTTTCATCTGGCTCATGCCTTAGCTCTCTAATTCTAAAGTCATTCGGTAAAAAGAAGGGCCAGGTTGGGAGCGGATGTCTTCCCATGTTAAATGCAGCTGCACATCGTGTTCAGAAGCTTCCTTTCCAAGGGGTGCCGTGTGTAGTGACTGCTCAAAAGTAACTGCTTATTCTCTTAAGAGCAGAAATTGAAAGAGGTAGAGGGTATTTCTCTTCCTCTATGTCAGACTTGTACGGAATTTTTGTAACGTATGAAAATTGATGGCTAAGAGTTGCATAAAGGCATCTTGAACCGTGGCTTTGCAGCAGGACTGCTACACCACACATATTTTCTCCTGAGAACCTAACCTGCATTTAGAGGTAATGATGAATTAACAGGAAAAAGGACCACGTTTATTTGTTCAGCATTAACCTGTGAGTGCTTTCCTTCACGCTTACTGGTATTTACATCCAGCTGTTCAGAAGCCAACTTGTTGTAAAAGCCCCTGAAATGTTGCGCTAGAGCGGCTGTAACTGGAAAAATGGTGTGGTTTTTCTCTCCTCTCAGATCTCAAGCGACTGAAATGTTTTTAGCTGCTGACTTCTTTTTCCTCCCCTAAAAGGAGAAACAAAGTGTTTGGGAAGAATAAAGAAATGTGTGCATAGAAGCAGCTGAAGATGAAAAGGGAAGTCTTTGTGGTCATTTAAAGCAGTGAAATCAGAGCTTATCTTGTTTAACTTCTTTATTTTTGTCAGGTGAAACTACCGGAGAATTTCTGTGAAGGCTTATTAGGATGGTAAGCATGTATTATGCTTGTTTGTGCTTTTGAAGACAAGTCCAGTTGCATTTGTGATAGGGATTTACAGAGATTCTTAAACACTTGGCAAATCAGTTTTCCACTGAGATGTCCGACCATTAAACTAACGGTGATTTCTGGGTCTGTGGACAGTTGCTCTATTTTTACTTATTTATTTATTTATTTATAGTAGAGTTCTCTATTTAGCAGAATTCTGGTTACTCATTTTCAAGATTTTGGAGTGCCTTCCTACCTGCTGATTACACACATGGCATGACCTGTTTGTTCTCTTATGGGTTTGATAGCCTTATGTGTTTGTAGGGATTGAGACTGGGGGACAATGTGTCATTCTATTAAGTGTCGAATATCTTCATGCCAAACTGATTTCATTGATGCTGTTCTGCATTAATTGTCTTGTGTTTTAAAAGCAGAAAAGTTGAGTTACTCAGGTTGAGCTTGATTAATGCTTGTGTTTGTTTTAAACACAGAAGTCAGTCAAAAACAACAACAACAACAACAAAAGCATTTGCATACTATCAGACAGATTGTATTTAAAATGTATTGGTTCTCTCTTAATCATTCATAACTTCAAGTTGTTTGGCAAGAGGTGGTTGTTTTGTTGCTTTTTTTTTTTTTATAGTTTGTTGGAAGTGCTGGAAAGAACTGGCATGAAAACTTGAGTGCTGAGTAACAGAATTGACTAAGAATTAGCGAACATAGTAACATAGCTAAAATAAACATCTTGGATGTGGTCAGCATGCAAATATTTTGGCTTTAGCTTCTGAATTAATCTTGCATTCTGTAAATAGTTAGACTTTTTGTAATAGTCTTCACAATGTGATGCAACCTTTAGTGTCCTGGTAAGTGACATCGAGTGCATACAGATATCGATAGTAATTTGAATCTGCCCAGAGTTCATATTTTATGGTCATTATAATTGATATAAATAGGGGTAATCTATCTGAGGCAGTCCTAACTTCCAATGAATCTGTCAGAAACAGCATTTAAGGTTGACTTAAATTCTTTTTTTTCTTGTACCGGAATAAAAATATGATTTTCAAATGTGGTGCATGGAATTATGGCCTGATTTGTTTTCTCTCTGGTTCCATAAATCAAACTGTTTCACTGTTTCTTTGGTGTGACGTTTTATTGCGCATCCCTGTTGCTGAAGTTGGCCCAACACAGAAACTATAAAATAATTTCTTGTGGTAAAACTCTATCATAATTATTTATTTGCACAGCAGTATGCACAGATAAATTCTCATTAATGAAATGTATTTATCACCATTAAGTTCAAATGTCACAAGTTTTCTTGGAGCCTTGTGCAGTAATCGTCTCCTCCTGTGCAGCTGTAAAAGCATAGTTTGGCAGTTGTAATTAGTGTGGCTATGTTCTGGGGGTGCTTTTTTGGTGTCAGAATATGCACTTTGTTTAGAATGTTATATGTATTGTGTTTTTTGTGCCCTCTGTCTTACATTGCTTGACAGAACTTTGAAACTGGGAAGGAAAGTTCGAACTGTAAATGGTGAAAATGCTATTTTGTGCATGATCTAAATGCAGTCAATAGATAAATTTCTCCAACTTCGTGGCAACTGCTGCTAATGGTTATAATTGTTCAGACATTTGAAGTTGTTCATGAGCTTGTTACTTGATGTTTTCAGGTAGGCGAAGAGTGATGACATCTCTTTACTGTCGTTTGGCCTTTCTTTGTCTTTTTTTTTTTTTTCTTACTGACATTTTCTTGAAGGTCGTTCATCTGGCCTTTCTGGGGTGGTGTCATGATTTCAGGTGTTCGTCTATGAGCAAATGAAGCCACATCTTAGTACGCTATAGTTGCTGCCGAGCAGTTAACTACTGAAAGAAGCTGCTGGTTGGAGTGGGGCTATGCTAGCAAGGTGTAGAGGCTTCTCCATCTTCACTTGAAGTATTCTGTTTGGATGAGTGTGCCTCTAGGAGTGTGCATGCTGGATTTGCCCAAGTGGAAGCCCTCATCTTCTGGGGTTTCTTTCTATCTAACGCAGTACTGCCCTGCTGTTAACGTGTTTGCAGAACCACGAATCTCTAACACTTTTGTCTGCTTGTTGGGAATTGGGTGATGTTGGATTTTCTTAGGATGCTCAACTTTGTTACTTCTGCTCATATTTTTCAATGTTTTTCTTCGGTATCTTGTCCTTTAGGTTGCTGGGTAAATAGATATTATAGTGCAGTAATATTATGGATTAAATGAGCATGCTTACTTCCTGGTTTATGAAGCCTATCTAACAATCCTATTGTTCTGGTAGATTATGTAGGCAGAGGTCACTGATGGCATAAACGTACCAGCAGTGGAAATGCAACGTGACAAGGACGATGTAGTGGTGTTTTGGAGGCCGGATTTCCACAGACTGCTTACAAGATAGCACATGCAGTGTGTGTGTTGGTATGAGAGCTTCAAAGCCAGACATTTCTGAGCTGCGACATGTTAGAAATGTCTCCTTGACATTAACAGTGTCAGTGGAGTGCTTGTCTTTGGCCAGAGACCCTGCTTGCTTGTTGCCTGACCTCAGTGGTGAAGCTCAGTGTTCTGGTATGATAGCACCTCACCAGAAAGTGATTCTCAGGGCACGGGCTGTACGGGATGTGCTGGCCAGAAGATGATATGGTTTCCTTAAACACTGTAGTTCCAACTGTCTTTTATGTGCTGTGTATGAGGAGAAGGTCTCGTTTATTTAAAGGCAGGGTATAGATAGTCAAATTATTTTCTGTATGCTATGGCTGGTAGATGCTTGTGTGTCCGTATCCTTGGGCTGATTAGATCATCAAAGCAGAAATGCGTGCTAATGTAACAAAACTTAATCTGTCTGTAGTCTAAAAGGACGAAAATATTTCCTTTTATTGTTGGGAATTCATGGAAACTAAAGCTGAACAAAGCACCACATCAGTGAAGACTGAGAAGCTTGTATAATCTCATCAAAAGTGTTTTATGCAAGTCTAGCTGCTAATGCAAAAAGGGCCTAATGTTAATTAAGACTGCGTGTGAAGGACAATGAGCATAAGTTGGGAATTGCTGGAACTCTGCCATATTTATAGTAGAGAACACGAGATAAACTGTAACCATTGGGACTGTCTTCCCTGGACTTGTTAACCATTTGCCTGCTCATCCCTTGCTGCAGAAGGGCTCTTTGTAGCAACTGGAATCTGGGGGTGAAATTTATTCTGATCCTGGTTGTTGTAATGGCCTGCAGGAGTTTTGTTCCCTTATTTGAGTGTTTCTAGTTAACACATATGGTTGTAGTTGTTGTCTGCAGCTGTTGCTCACTCATTCTTCTCCAGTAGCTTTTTCTTGCAGCCTGGAACTGTGTTGCAGTGCCTTCATTTGAAGGTTGAAAAAGGCTAAACTGTCTTTTGTCTTGCACTTCTGATGTCCTGTAAGGTAAGGAGAGTGCCTTTGTGTTACTGTTGTGCAGCTGAACAGAGAGTCCTGGTAAAGCAAGTGAACAGTATATAGCCCTTGTATCTAGAACTCCCTTCATTTAAAAAGGAAAAACGAACAAACAAACAAAAAAAACAACCATTAAAAAAAATAAAGGCTGGTAAAGGTACAGATTCTCTTCTGTATTCCCGTGACTTGGAAAATTAATTAGCATTAGGATATGTAGTTTGCTCATAGCCTGAGTCTTCAGTTCTTTAGCTGTTGTATCCCATGGTTCCTGTACATCTCCATAGTGACAATCACTTTCTTAGTAATAAGCAATAGTTGGAGAACTTGTATTTGTGATGGGTGACAGACATAAAATATTTGAGTATGATAACTATATTCCAGCAAATATTGGAATTGTTTTTTTTTATCTTTGCTTTGCAATCCTGTGGTGGAAAAGGTCATTATTCTGTAGTGTTGCACAAAGCTGTTCATGTGCCAGGAAGGTGATGTTTTCCTATCAGAGTAACAGGCAACTCTAGAGACTCTTGTGCTACAAGACAAGGTGTGGGAGCTTGTTTTATTTAGAACTTTTATATGGCCTTTGGAAAAACTTTGAGAAGCTTTTCTGCATATCATTCCTTGGGAATGAAGAAATGAAGAGTTTAAACTTCTGAATTAGAATGGGAATTTAGTGAAAATTTGTCTGTCTTGTTTTCTTGTAGCAGATGCAGCTTGCTGCTGAGCTTCCTAGCAAATGCTGGAATCCTCCGGAACTTCTATCAGCATAGGTTTATTGCAGAATTATTTCCTGAGAAAGCACTGTTTTTCTTCTAAAGGCTGACTGCTGCTCTGAATGCTTAAACAGATGTAAACATGGAGGAGATAGCACATCACTTCAAATAAAGTCTGCATTTGATTATTTCTACTTCTGTGCTGGATTTCAAGATGCTCGCATGTATTGCTGCTTGTTTGCACACGGCTTGAATTTTGAAATTCCTTCCAGCCTCCATGTGCCAGCTTAAAGCTGGAATGGGGCTGCAGTTAACCCTAAAATAGATTTTAAGCAGGTTGTCTTGGTACGGTTGTACAAGTGATTTAGCATTAGTTCTAGGTTATCTGTGTAGTAGAAGGGCATTCACCAGGCTGTGCTGGACAAGCAGATCTGCAGGTATACAGAAAGCATCATGCTTTGCCCACTGTTCTTTCTACAGGAAGAAGCAGGCACGAGAGTTTCTTTCAGCGTTCAGCACCTTCATTTTTTTCTCCGTGGAGGAGATGTCTCCTTCGGCTCGGCCACCTTGTTTCCCAGGAAGCTCTCCGTTCTGCAGATCCTACCTATCTTGCTCATCTCTGCTGAAGCAGTTGCTTTACATATATAGCAAGTAAAGAGTTGGAGACTTGAAACACTGCCTTAATATTGTGCCTTTCTGAAATGCACAGGAATAAGACTTTAAGAAGTATTTAGTGTTTCTACTGCTTTCGCTGTCTCTTAATCTGAAATGACTTCAGCAGTGGTGAAATAACCGCCTTTGGAGGGCAAGTTCTCGTGGTTTGGTTTGTCCTTCTGCCCGTTTCAGCAGCAGCTGAAAACCCCCATTTCAATCTTTTCTTCTCTGTCCTATATTTTAAGATGAATCTGCTAACACGTTTTGTTGTGTGGCACTTCCTCATTTGGATTTTCTGTTCCCCTTCCTCATGCTGCAGATTCTTTCCTAAGCGTTTCTTCTGATTTCTTCTGAATTCTTCTTTTGCTTCCCTCTCAGTCTTTCTTTCATAACCTAGTATTCCCCTTAAGAAAGAACTGCTTTGTGGTAAAATTCTGCTTCGTACCATTTCTGGTAAAAACCCACAACCCACAGATGCTTTTTGTATTTTTGAAGAGTGAAATGCTTGAAGATTTAAAAAAAAACAAAAACACAGCACAACAAACCCTTCCCTCCCCTGCTACAGTCATCCCAAAAGAAACTTAAAATGGGGGAAAGTAGATGTAAGACTTCAAATGCATTGCCAGATGTAAACCCTTCTTTCTTCTTCCGAGCAAACTGCCTACTATCAGATATCTTTAAACCACAGAATGTTGTTTTTGGCAGGGACATCAGAAAGAGAATTCTCTCTTCTAAACAGTTGTTGTTTGGAAAACAAGCATATGTCTGGCATCATCATGGATCTTTAAATGAGGAAAAAGTGATTTTATTTTCAAAACGTAGTAAAACAGTGTTTTCAGCAGAACCAAATGTTAAATGGTTTTTGGAAGCTGAAATGTAATGGTGTGTCATTACAGTTGATTACCGAGGTTGAAGCAACAAGCGCCGCTTGCCTTGAACTGCAAAGTGTTAACCACAGCCTGGCAAGGCTTTTGCTCAGCCAGCTTACTGGGCTCCAGAGAAGCGCACAGCCAAAAACAAGGCATCTTTTTGTAACTTCTCAAAGCCAAAATTAAATATTGAGGCTCAGATGTAATTTGACAGCTTACTTATTTATAAGTATCTGTGAAGTTAACTTAAGAACCTTTGGCTATGAATGTATAGTTTGAGCATCTCCCTTCTTATTAATTTTGGTTAAAGCTATTGCTGTTAATGAAGCGTTGGAAAATACATTGAAGTAAGCTTTGCGTACCTAAGGGGTGACAGTCTACACAGTGAAAAGTTTTGATTTGTTGGTCAATGATAACTTTATGCTGTGTTACAAGTGAATAGATACAATATATAGCAGTTCCAGATGCCCAAAGAGGTTAGTTTAGGCTCATTAAATTACAGGGAGAAGGTAAGAGTGGAGAAAAATAATATGCTTTAGCAGTCAGTGGGGAACACTAGGGAGATTTAACAGTGAGGGCTGGAAATATGGGTGTTGAACATGGGGGAGGAAAACCAGGCATTGTAATTGATGGTTATTTTAAGTGATCATATTCTCTTTAAGATGTTCAAACTCCCGATATTTTTAAAACTAAAATATATGTGGGAAACCTTGAAACTAAAACTTGATTGAAATACAGACCTTGAAGGACCAATGCTCTTTTGTTATAAGTGTGTTTTTGTGTCTTCTAAATGAACTTTGAACAAAACATAAATGTCGCTGTGGGAAAGACAAGATTTGTAGAAATAATTAAAGTTATTGTGGATTAATTTGCATGATATTCCTAGTATTTCATTAAAAATCTTGCTTTTTTGCTCATTTCTTCAGGTGTACAATATAGTGTCGATTTTCTGTGTTCTAAGCATGCAAGACTTGCTGATTTAAATGCAATTCTTAAAGATTGTTAAAAGAAGAAAAGAATTACCTTGATCAGAGTGGGAAAATTGCATGTTATGATTTTTCTGGAGGCATGAAACAACTTTTGGTGACTTTTTGAATAGAAAAATGTGTGACCTATTGAATAGCTGGTCCTTAAGGATGAAGTAGTTGCAGGTTCCTTATCTGCCTCTGCTTTCCCCTCAACTGAATTTATCTCCCACCAAAAAAAAACCAACCCAAACCCAACAAAGAGTGTTAGTTAACCCTTTTGTGTAAGATTAAGATTTATAGCAGTTTTATCCAAGAATGGTTACTGATAATGTAAAGGCTTAGAAGAAGGTGAAGACCACTTCCTTATTAAGGCGTTGTCTCTGCCAAAGAGATTATTTGTAGTCAAAAGGAGACTTCATGTATCAGTCATCTGGTCTAGTAATAGTTTTCACCCACTCTATTTATTTTTAATAGCTTTTGTTGCTAATGCATGAATAAATTGCTCTAGAGCTTTTTGTGCTTGAGGCTGATAGTGCATTATCACTTCCAGCCATTAAATCAATGTTCTCATCTCAGAAAGAGGCGGCAAAGTTGTGAAGGGGCATGAAATCTGAAAATGTCTTTTGTGTAGTTTTGCATTCTTTTACTTGAAATTTGGTGCATCTCGTACAAGATCACCAGTAGTGGATCTCTGCTAGTGGGTGGTGGGCTTCTTCTTATACTTGTTTTTCTGCTTAGGGGAGGACATAACTATTTCTGTAGCAGCAAGATTATATCTGTGATCCAAGTTGTAAAGTCTTAAACTTCAATTTTTAGTGAACCACATCCGGGCAAGGACTGTTGTATGGATACTGGTTATTGTTATTCTGACTCTTTATTGGGAAGATTCCCTCCCTCCATGACTGTTTATTTGGTTCCAGCTGTTTTTGTTTTAAAGGACTTAAACATAGAGCTGTTGGCTATCCTAACAATAACTTATCTACTTAAAGTTGCAAGATAACCTTTTAAAGTGGCAGTTTTGATGCAGATCTACAAAGTATTTTCATGATAAGCTGGTAATACACCACTCCTAAACAGAAAGCCTTTTGGCATCTCTGCACTGTTGGTGTTCTTGAAAAATTTTGTAGCCTATGGGATCAGGTGATACTTTAAAGTGGTTCCTCGTAAAAGAGCTTTTAAGGAAAAGATTCTATACCTTCTCAGCCTGCTTTAATTCATTGTGCTTGATGCCGAATTTCCAGGAATTTTGTAATTTGTGAGATTGTATGTGGTCAACTCAGGTGACTGTGGTACTTGTACCAGTGCAGCAAATTTTAGTCACAAACTCAACCTATGTAGAGCTGTATAGGCACTTCAGTCACTTGTGGTGGAAGAGTGAAGATTTGATCAAGCATCGAATTCTCAGTCTGGTGTGCCTTTGCTTGCTGGCTTTCCTAAATCCATAATACATATGCTTTTGTTTCTGAGCAAACATGTAATGCACTTAACACCAGCAGTTCTCAAACTTTTAACCAGACCTCCCTTTTCTGTAACAGCTTGTTTCTATGCTGCTCCTCTGCCAACCCCAAGCAGCTGTGAGGCAAGAAGGGGAAGCTCTGTGTCACAGCTGTGCTGCTCAGTCTCTGTCCTCTGGGATGTGGAGCTGGAGCCCCAAAGCACTGTGTGTTCCTGTGTGGTGATGGGAAGACTTGGATCTGAACCTGTGCCAGATTCCCTGCTGTCCTTCCCTTCTCCTTCCCGTTCTTCAACAGAATGGTCAGTAATAACCAAAAGACCTGATTGCTTCCATTCTCAAGCATAAGCCACACCCTTATTTTGGACCTTCCTCAGCAGGCATGGCGTCATGTTAGGCACATGGCCTGTTTTCTTTCCCTTTCTGCTTAGTAGTAAAGAGTAGTTTTTTCTCTTTGAATGAAAAAGTTAATATGGATTTATTGACGGCTTGTGCCTTTCAGCAAACAGTTCTCACTTTTTCAAGGCTTCTAAGGTTTTTTTTTTTTTTAAGTTAAAATATTTTGCGTACTTAAATTCTACTTGCAGTTAAGTCTTACAAGGGAGGTCAAGGGCAAGAAAGGCTTTCTTGAGTAGGTCAATAGCAAAAGGAAGACTAGGGAAAATGTGGGTTTGCTGCTGGATGAGGTGAGTGCCCTGGTAATGTAGGACATTTGAGAAGGTGGACTTACTGAACTCTTTCTTTGCTTCAGTCTCTACTGCTAGAACTGCCCCTCAGGAATACCAGACCTTGGAGATAAGAAAAAATCTGGGGAAAGGAAAGCTTACCCTTGTTCAAGGAGAATCTGGTCAGAGTAGCCAACATGGATTCACCAAGAGGAAATTATGCTTGATCAGTCTAGTAGGCTTCTGTGGTGTTGTGGTTGGCTGGGTAGATGAGGGGAGAGCAGTGTATGCTGAGTACCTTGACTTCAGCAAGGTTTTTGACACTGTCCCCCATAATATCCCCATGGGTGAGCTTATAAGATGTGGGATAGATGAGTGGACAGTGAGGTGGATTGAGAACTGGCTGACCAGAGGTAATCAAAGTCTGCCTGGGTGCTTTCCTGTGTAACCCTTTCCTGTGTAACCTACTCTAGGGAACCTGCTTTAGCAGCGGGGTCAGATTAGATGATCTGCAGAGGTTCCTTTTAACACCTGCAATTCTGTAATTATGTTTAACTTGTGAAAATGTACATTATTTGTGACTTTCAGACTCTTCAGTAGAGGGGCACAATGGGGTCATTGAAAATGTAGTTGAAAGGGGTGTTTTTATGGTTGTTGGAAGACTGAAGAAGGATCATAGGCAAGAGACTGAGTGACAAAATGATGGCGTACCTGCAGTCGCATTAATATGGATTCATAAGGGAGATATGGAATATACGTATAAAATATCATACATACTAAGAAATACAGATGTGCACTTAGTATATTAGACTTGGTTATCAGATCTAGATTTTTTTCATTGTATCAAAATTTCTTCATGGAAATTGTTTTTTTAAGATTCTGCTTTTGAGAGCAGCTTCACCTAAGTAGAAATGCCCCCCAATAGAAAACACTGACCATGGTTGGTTTTTTGTTTGTCTCTCTGAAGAGAGACAAATATTGTTGTTGTTTTTTTATAGAAAGCATGCTTTTTTATCTTTTAGTATGAACTTTTGTGATAAATGCATGTATAAAGTTTGTGTAGATACCTATTTCAATCACTAAATGGTTTTTCTATGTGATTAAATCAACAGTTTAAAAGGAGTTATGAGAACCGTATCACTCACTGATATTGTGTGGTATATTTTGACAGTAAGTTTTAGATCAAGACACAGTGGATTACTGTGCTGAATGGTGTATACCTATAAGTACATAATCTTACTGCTGTCTCCTTCCTTGTTGCACGTCTTCGTATATCTGATGCATTTTTTTAAAAAAAAAACATGGGAAATACCAGATTTATTTTACTTTTTTCTTTTTCCTTTGGCATTCTGAAGCCTTCTAAACTTCATTTATTGATCTTAGTTATTAGGTATTTCTTCTTAGGGGTACATATGTGTGTGTGTGGTATTTTTGACTTAACATTTTTCAGTGGGGCTGTGACCTTGTGTGCAGGTCATGCTTCTACCACTTTTCTGTAATGTTGTATCAGTCAGCTATAAACCACATAACCCTCTACTACTTAAAGAGTAATTTGAACTAAATGAAGTCTTAATTCTGGGTGGGGCAGTGGGCAGCTCCCTTATTTGCTTTCAGTGCTGCCTGTTGGCTATCTGAATGTTCTTTGTATTTCTTATGTTGTCACCATATCCGCTGCTTTTTTTAGTGAAGAATTTAATTTGAAGGCCTGTATCTGTCTCCCATCGAGCTGTGGGTGAATATATTCAGTGATCCCATGGGTTTTTTTTCTGGCTGGAGTACTTAAACATGTGTAGCACCTGTCTATGTTTGTTAGTGATTGGAGAGTCTTTTCTGTTTAGATCTAAGATGACAGGGTGAAAGAACTATACCTACGTTGTGGTTGGTACGGGTGCGGTAAGAGACCTAGAAGGCGGTTGTATCTGTAGCGTGATGTTATCTTTGGATTTGGCTTTGTTTGTAGTGAAGAATCAGTACTCGCTGTTCAAGAGGAGTGTTGGCCTGGGCAAGCCTCTGACTGCTGAGGTGCCAAAGAGGTGACATTTAGGGGCTGGTCAGTGCTAGCGTGCTTCTTACCTGCCAGGAATGTCTGGCAGACCAGTGCTGTTACTGTCTGGCTCATGGTCTTAGCAGCCTATCTTTTCTAGATGATGAAATCTCAGAAAATCAAGTATTTCACCACAGCTAAATTCCACAAGATGTTTGTTTAAGGTTTTGCTAGCTTCTGGTCCACACACATCTTCTGTCTAATATGGTCAAGCAGTAAATATTTTTACCATAATCCAGTGAGTGACAATGAATAAGAGAGATACTGGATACAGGTTGAATATTTTTACTTTGTCGTGTGCTTCAAGGAAAAACTCCAAGAGCATAAACTCACTTGGAAGAAATTGATGGCAGTGGATGCACTAGATGATTTAGCGAAGTCTGACCATCAGAGCAATTCTCAGGAACACGGGGAGTAGGAAGCTATCCTTAGGGAGCTGAGGAGAAGACAGATCACTCTACACAGTCTAAGGACAGTGTATGTCCTAAGTCTGCATCTCTAGATGTCTTTGGAGGCTCAGAGTTTGGACAGCAGCAGCTAAATCTTACGTTAAGGACCACCTGGAAAACATGAGCTGCTGTGTCTTCCTTTGTGTTGCAGCTGTCATGTCTGAGTTGAAGACTGAGATCTGGCTCAAACCCAGTCTAAAGAGAAGAAACTTAGTAGTTGTCTTTATCAATCTCATGAAAACTGCTGAGGATGGGCAACTATGAAGCCCCTTGGTTCTCAGTAATTGTTTTCATTACTCTTTTATAGAAAAGCCCCTCATCCCATGTAGAAGTATTTCATTCAAACCACTTGTTGATATGTGGTTCTGCTCTTCAGAGACCCTAGCAGCTCTTTGGGTTTTCCAGATGACTTCTGTAGAGCTTCAGTAGTTTGTAAGATTTTAGTTGCATGCTTTTGAGTACAGGAAATTATAAAGGCAAATCAATACTGAAAATTTTAAACACTTCCTTCTGTGTGTGTGTAACAAGATAACAACTGCTGTTTTAATTCAAACTGCAGTAGTAAGCTTTGGATGTCCATGTATGAAACCATGTTTTAAAAACCCTCCCCCGCATCCTACAAATCAGACTTCACCGTAAAATCCTTTTTTCACCATTTTGATGATGACCTACTGTTCGAATACTTTTAATCCTCAATCTGCATAAAAGTTGTGTTTTGCATTAAATCCTTTTCCTCTGTGGATTTCTGAGGTAATCCTCTGTATGCCATATAGCTTGTTCTTTAAATTGCTTGCATACTAAGA
This sequence comes from Numida meleagris, assembly GCF_002078875.1. Taxonomy (NCBI): domain Eukaryota; kingdom Metazoa; phylum Chordata; class Aves; order Galliformes; family Numididae; genus Numida; species Numida meleagris. The sequence continues at coordinate 174,379,075 of NC_034409.1, read as the reverse complement.
GTTCTGTTTAAAAGTTTTAAAACATTGATTTTAAATGCAATTCAGCTGTTTATGTATTTCTATCCAGAACTCAGTGTTACACGTTTTGTCTTTCTAAGGTTGTATCTTATTGAAACTGTTGAGTGCTGTCTCTAATTTGATCAGTCATTTTAAGTCAAATGTGGTTCTTGGTGGATAAGTCACTGATGTACTAGATAATGTATGGATTTCTTTTCTTTAAATGACTTCTGTTGGGATTTGTTTCTTCTTGGAGATCTTATGGAAAAGAGAATCCATTCCAAAGGAAGTGTGTATATTTGGTTGTGCTAGGAGATGGAGATTTGGACTGTTAAGGGTGATTATTGAATATGTATTTTCCTATATCTCATACTGCATGCATCCGCGATGTATTTTTCATCATAGTTATCTGTCTTAAGTATAGAACACACAGTGAGAAAGTCCGTAATTTCTCCTTGTATTCCATTCCTGTGTTCTCTGCCTTGTCATTGGTTTTTGTTTAATATTTTAGTTAAAAATAAATTAGGAAAATGTGAATTGAAAAGACACAAAACCTCTTGATGTTGGCCATGTCTTGATGTTTCATTTAATGGTGCAAGGATTTATACAGTCTGCTGGAATAAATGCCAGGATAGTTGATATTGTTTGACCATGAAAAATGTGCAAGATTCTCATTGTCACAATCCATGTGGTAGTTCTTGGCATTCTTCCCATCACTGTATGTTCTACATGTTGCTGACCTGAGCAATGAGTTCATTCATCAGAGGGTGGATTCAGTTCTTCTATTTATATAGTGCAGCCCTACAGACCATTGTGTTGAGGAAACTGATGAAAGTGGTGGGCTGCAGTGAGTAGCTAGTGTGGAGAAGTGACTAGAAATTCATAAGGTACTTCTGCAAAGATTAATGTGATGTAAATACGTCCTCAGCCATCCTAATAGCGTGGTACTAGAGGGTTTAAGTTCTTGATAAAGGTCCAGTCACCTTGTACTAGGCTAATGCTGTAAAGACCTATGTTTTGTAGGATTTCTTTCAGGCTAGATCTAAAGCAGATCTGCTGTTTCTCGAGCCATGAGTATAACTGAACTGAGACTGTTGCCTCATATAGGGTGCTTATTCCCTTCTAGTTCTGCTAAAAGGAGCAGACTTCACTTTCCAATTGCAGGAGAGTTTGCCAGGTTTCTATGTTTCCCTCGATCAGATACAGGAGTTGCTAGAAAGGAAGGTAAGCTCCCTGTGAACAACTGCAAAAACTGTCTTCTCAACATGGGTGTAGTTTAGTGGGCATGGTGCTGATTGGACTAGGTGATCTTAGTAGTCTTTTCCAACCTTTATGATTCTATGATTCAATTCAAATCACTGATTTTTATAGGGTCCTTTGTGACATAAATTTAGTCAGGTGTGCAGAGCTGCATTTCAAAGGCTCCTCTTGCCCATGTAGTGCACGTATCGTGGTGATAAGATGGAAGACCCTGAGTACGAATGAACTAATACACATGAGCATTTTATTATGTGTAAGTGGCTTCAGTACAGTTCCTTCTGAAATCATTTGAACACTTAAGTGAGGGTCAAGATCTTAGCCAACTGGCAGATATTGGTAGCAAACTAACTGGAGGGAGAGCGTTGTTTGCAATAGATGTCCACGGCACTGCTGCTTATGGGAATTGAGAGGGAGAGCAGCATGCTGTTAAAGCTCTGGTACTTTGAGGGACAATAAAGGAAATTTAGGGAGAGCGGTGAACTATTCTCTTGGAGCTAAAATCTGTAATACTTTCATGGAGACAGTATTTTATTTTTGCAAGAGCTGCTCATTATATTTTTAGTTGGTTTGTTTTAGCAAGTATGTATCTAAGTAATATTTGATCTTCTGTGAAGTGTCTCAGTGGGACTCAAACCTGTGTTTTATTATGCTTTACAATAAGCCATTATCTTCCATTTTCCCATCCCCGTCTTTAAGTGGGTCAATCTTACTTCCTCTCTAGTTATTTCTTATTAAAAACAGGGGCCTTAATTATGAAATAACCAAGCATTTTTCTGGCCTTTAAAAATATAATTAATCTCTAGCATGATCTTAGTCTTTAGCTTAATAGTCTCTCTAGAAACTCATACATGTTTTTAGTATTTTAATTGATCAGAGAGCCCGGTTTTTAGTGTATATACAGTGTGTCATTCTGATATTGAGAAGTCAAAATTACTGATGATTTTGTCTTTCTGATTGCAGATAAAACCACCTGAGAGTACTAGCAAGTTACAGAACAACCATCTTCACAAACGAGTAAACAGAAAGGATATTCTCTGTTCCCCTTTTTAAATGGTGAGTTGGTCAAGGGAGCTCTTATTGAACACACCTTGTCATGTATGACTCAATTATTAAAGCTGTGATAGACTTCTTAAACTGAAGACCAATGCTGAAGCTTGGAAACTGTCCAGAAGTTTTTGAATTACAATTGGGAATGAGGCTTATATTTCTCTTATGTTGAAGACGGGCTGTATTAGACACTGAAACAAATGGCAAAACACACTGATAGCCCAGGAGACTGTTATTATTTAAACATTAATCTTGTTGTGTAGAAAACAGAAATAAATTTATTGTATTCATGGATGCTCAGGAAATACCGGATTTTAAATTTGCATCCATTAATTACTTTTACCCTCTATAATCTGTACTTTGCTGATGTGCTGTCTTAGAGATTTAAACCAAATCTGCTGAGGTTATATGTTTGACTGCTTGCCTCAAAAAGTGCAATGGATAAAAAAAGATTTCTATTTATTGATATTAAACTAGCTTTCTGTGGAAAAGCCCTCTTTCTCCAGTCTGTCTTGGCTGGGATGTGCTCATACACCCCAAATTTCTGGGTGCAGAACATCTTTTGTGTTTGTGGGAGAGCAAGAAAAAACTGAATAGCACCTGCTTCGTTGTGATGATGCAAGATGTGGGCTGTGCTGGTTGATGCTAAAAAGGACTTCTGTCAAATTTTAGGCAGTTTTGTTAGTATAAGTAAAGATGTGCTGGTTTTTAAGGGTTTGCAGCTTTTCTACATCTGTAATGGGAAGCAGAGAAACCTTTTGATCAGGAGGAGAATCTGGAGGGCAGGTTTAGCGTTCTTCCTTCTGAGAAGATGAGTAGGTTGAAAGTAGTATTTAGCTATTTGTGGGAGAGACCCCTTTCTTCCGAAGTCTGTGAAAAAAGCCTGTTTTGTTTGTATAGTAAGGTGTTTTCATTTTAAGTTGAATCATTCTTATCATCACTTAGGTTGTCATTGTGCGTTGTCTTTTCTCACTTCTCTGGATTTCCTAGTGTGTTTTGCTAATACAAACAGCCCAATAGTTGTGATAAAATGCAGCTGTTAAATGTTTGTGAAAGGTACTGATTCCTTAGCGTGCCAGCTTTTTGCTGACTGAGTAGTCCAAAATTCTCCTACTGTTCTCTAGAAGCCTGTTTCTTTTTCCTGCCCAACTGTAGTAAACCAACGAAAAACACTGGCTCAGTCAGCTCAGTTTGCAAAAAGATGAATTTCATTAATTATATAGCAGTGTTGGGAGGGTGGGGCAGGGCAGTGTTTCTCATATGAGTGCCCTGTGGAGGTGGGGGGAATGCCCTGTAAGAGAGGAGAGAGTGTCCTGAAATCTTTGCATTACAAGTGGGTGAAGTCAACTTGAGGTGGATCTATTTTTGAGTTGAGCTGACTTAAAAATCAAAGAAATGTGATCACAGATTCTGATCTTAATTGAGAGATGCATGCATTGTTCTTGAGCTTTTGATGTTTTCTGATCTTGATTTTAAAGGATACTGAGTATTTAGGCTTAACTTTTCTGTGTATTGGCTTTGGATTCTATGCAGTGTGCACTTATTTCTCGTTGGGACTTCATAGAATCATAGAATCTTTCGAGTTGGAAGAGAAGGCCATCCAGTCCAACTCCCCTGCAATGAACAGGGACACCACAGCTAGATCAGGTTGCCCAGGCCCTGATCCAGCCTCGCCTTGAAAGTCCCCAGGGACGGGGCATCCACCACAACACTGGGCAAACTGTGCCAATGCCTCATCACCCTCACTGTAAAAGATTTTTTCCTTACCTAGCCTAAATCTACCCTCTTTAAGCTTGAAACCATTTCTCCTTGTTCTGTCACTACAGACTCTGCTAAAGAGTCTGTCCCCTTCTTTCCTGTAGCTCCCCTTTAGATACTTGACTGATGCTTGGAGTTGAGGGACTTTATTTTTGAATTGTAGCCTGGCGAAATGAATTTGATGGTTGTATCCAAGGTGGAGTAATTTGATAAAAGTGGCATCTGTGCAGTGAGAGACCTAAGTGTGCCCATCCTGTTCAGGGCAGTGGTTTGAACAGATTCTTCATGACGACTGTATATATGAGCAATTCAGTGCTATGTCTGTACTACAAATAGATGTAGTCACTGGCTGCAGTCACTTTGAACTCTTTTTGTGATTGGCATCACAGTAACTCCCCTTCAGAATTATACAGCTAGTATATGGGAATTGCGCGAAGATGAGGTTTAAATCTTGGTTGTCTGTGCAGTGATTTAACTGAATCAGTTTCTAAATTTAAACTGATGTGGTTAAATTGCTTCTTGAACTGTGCGTAGATTAGTCTCTGATGGCTTGATTTTTCCATATGTGCAGCTTGTCTTTGTAGATTACATTGACTATTTGAAGTGTAGTTGAAAGCAATGTAAGAATTGATTAGTTACATAATTTGGTGTGTGAAGGGACAGTGTAATCTTCAGGAGACCGTACTGCTCTCTACAGCCTGAAAGGAGGTTGTGATGAGATGGGGGTTGGCCTCTTCTCTCAGGTTATGAATGGACAAGAGGGAATGGCCTCAAGTCATGCCAGGGGAGATTCAGGTTGGATATTCGGAAGAATTTCTTCTCAGGAAGAATGGTGAGGCATTGGAACAGGCTGCCCAGGGAAGTGGCAGACTCATCATCCCTGGAGGTGTTTAAGGAAAGAGGAGATGTAGTACTTAAGGACGTGGTTTAGGTGGGCAGTGTTGGTCATAGGTCAGTGGTTGGACTAGATGATCGTAGAGGTCTTTTCCAGCCTTTACGATTCTTAGATGACTTGAATGATACTTCTTGAGAATTGGCATCAATGCCTTTGTGCTTAATGTTAACTTGTTAAATCCAGAGAACATCTGGTTTCCAATGCATTTGTACAAGCTTTGGTCAGTTTGTTGTGATTCTTAAACAGCCTTAGGCAGGGTGCTGACAACCGTGATACTGCCTGCCTTCTGGGGCCTCAACACAGAGTTGGTGAGAGCAATTCTCATTCACAGTGGCCAGCTGCTTGCAGCCATGGTCAAAAAGCCCTCTCCTCTTGGCTTGTGGGATCTCGCCAGCTCAGTGGGATTTAAACTAATAATTGCATTTCCCAAGATACTATTGTACTCACCAGGATAACAGCAACACCAGTGCTGGGATGGAGGCATGCTTCTTAGCTTGTTGAGGCTGTGAAGCTGGGAATGTGATGTTCGAAGGGAAGGGCGAGGAGGACCTGACCCCGCTGTCTGATGAGAGGAGAGGGGGTCCTGGCTTCTGACTTTGCTCATAGAACTGTTCACGTTTCCTTTTTAAAATAGTGGTATGTTTAGACAGAAGTATAGAACTGGCCCCGAAAAATGGAGATTCTATTTAAAGGTTTGCAACATGGACATGATGGTTTTAGATGAGAGAACACTTTGGGGGAAGTGAGCACTGATGCATGATGCAGTTGGGAACTGATGATGATTGTCTCTGACTCGGTGTACAAAACAAAAGATGATGATTATTGTGTTACGTCATCTTTGCAAAACTTCTTGTTTTTAAAAGGCATGCATTTCACTTAAGGGAAAACTCTCAGCACCTTCATTGTAAATCTTCTGTGACAGGCTATACGTAGAGACCAAAGGCATAAGGAGAGCCTTTGAGTATTCTTTGCATTCCCTGGATGCTTTCTGTCTAGGTCAGCTGAGAAAAAGAGTGGAAGAGAGGCAGTAGGCAGAGACTAAAACACAGGAAGTTCCCGCTGAACACGATGAAAAGCTTCTTTACTATGAGGATGACAAAGCACTGGAACAAGCTACTCAGAGGGGTTGTGGACTCTCCTTCCACCTTTCAGAGTACTGTATATTTATTGAAACAAGCATAAAAATCATTTGATACTTCATGCCTTTGAAATAAATTTGGTCTTAAGCATTTATAGGTAAACACTGTTTTTTTTTCCTTGCAAATAAACCATTTAAACCAACATATACCACACAAGCATTCACTAAAAGCATCTTTTTATGAAAATGATGCAGATGTGAATTAGTTACATGTCTAGCAAGAAATAGCATTTGTAGTGTATGCAGGAGAAGTGTCATGTAACACAGTCCTTACAAAGTGACAGATGCTTCTGTGAGTCTTGGGAATAAATGTGTAAGAAATAGCTATTTTCTTCTGTTCAGTGGGATTTTGTTGATCTGGGAACAAAATCTCTTACTGGGGCTCCAAAGTGATTTTTGGAAATGGGACAACAGAGGGTGGCAGAAAATTGCAACAAGTCTGAGCTGTTTATCGTAATTTAAATTCCTAGTAACAAGAATGATGAGATTTAAATCTTCCTCCAATGATAGTACTGATGCTGTTTCTTGCAAAAGCTGTTACTAATCACCCAGGCCAATATATATTTCAGGTCTAGTTTTGACATTAAGTAATCACTTCTGTTTAGCTTGCTGTTCACCTGCACAACTAGATGGTTGGACTGGATGATCTTGTAGGTCTTTTCCAACCTAGCTAATTCTATGATTCTGTGATTCTGTGTAGCTGGTCTTTTCAATGTCTCTGTTCTGTTTCAGTATGAGAGATGTTAACTTGAGTTGCTAGCTGTTTTTCTTTCTTTTTTTCTTAGTACTGAAGCAGATTGAGCGCTCTCACTATCACTTACGTAGTCTCGGCTATAAGGGCTGTAATTCCATAAACTGCTTTGGCTTCTTTCCTTTGGATTATGTTTCTGTTTGCTTACGTCTGATTCCAGCCTGCAAGTAGCTCAGCCAGGAGCAGCAGCTATGACAGCAGAGAGGTTGAAATGGAATGGAGAAAATAATCCATTTAATTAAATCAAGGAGTAGTTGGTTCACAGCTGTCTTAAAAAGCACTACTTTAAGTGGAGTAGGTCCTAAGGCAATATCTGGGTTTTGCTTCTGAGGAAACATAACTCACCTTGTAGTTGAAACATTTATTGCTCAGTATTGGCGTGATCTACGTCCAATTTCCAGTCCTTCTACAGTCCCTGAGAGCCCGTAAGCATGATCAAATAGCTTTGTCTTCCTCAACTATATAGCTGAGATGCTGCTTGCTTTTCTCAACTTTGGAGAGTAAATACAATGCCTTAGTGTACAGATACTGTAGTAACACAGGTACTATGCAACCTTACTGTATCAGGCTTTCTGGTGCTCTTTTGCAGTGGTAACCGAGCCAAACTTGGGCCGTCCTTTTCTTTAGTGTTTTTTCATTGGCCTTACTGCCAAGGCTTTGGTATGTGGTTTGCTGCCAGCAGGATGGCTGCCAGCTAGTGGGGAAGATGAGGTCCTTCCCCAGGCGTTCGGTGGCTTGTATGTGTTGGAGGGAAGGAGGTAGATAAAGCCGTGAATTCTGTGCATAAAGTGTCTTTATTTCCTTCTTTCCTGTGAAACCTTTGTTCACAAAAACTGAGTGAGACATAACTCAAAGCCATTATGTGGCAGGTTTTCAGCCTTGAGATGATAGTTTTTTTCCAAGTGTTTTCCTTTCCCTATTCACCTTGTCCCCCAAAAAGGAAAATAAATGTAGTTCTTTTTTGACCTTTACATAGTGAAGAGGCTTCTTAGCCTATAGCAATATGCTGTCATTTTGGTTTGGATCCTCTTGGAGATCTGAGGACTCCATGTGTACAATAACACAAGTAGAATTCAGTTCAGGTCTTTGATCATAGTGGGAGAACACTCAGACAGCATCTCCCCCTCTGCTCTCCTGTTGTCTCCCAAGTGACTGCAGAGTCACTTGGGAGCAAGTGCAAGAAACCCTGACCTCCAAATTCTTAAGTATTAATAATTCTAGCACCACAATCAGGCATATTTTGATGATACAGATCCCCCCAGTTGTGGAGTGTATGAATGATTTTCTATTTCGATTAATATAAAAATGTAAGGTGCTCTGTAGGAGCATATGTAGTAGTAGTGATCAGAATCTAATGGGTCATGATACTTGGAGAGCTTGTTTGGAACAAATATCTCACTTCTCTTTCAAAAAACAGGTATAATGCAGACATGGGATCATCAGCACCCCCTAGTCTGCTCCTGTTGTACCACACAACTTGCTAATGCCATCTCTAGCCACAATTTCCTACTGCATATTTCCTAATTTCTTTTGAAGTCTTTGAACATCCCTGGAGGTCTACAAGCAGAAAACACTGGTGGGTGGTGCCGCTCTTTCTTGCAGGCTCTGTTTATTTAGTTCAGGTCTGCTTTTACTCTACTACTGTGTTATGCTATTCTATAATATTACTACACAGTATAATAATGCAGTATTATACTACTTTATTTTCCTCCCAGCTCCTCAACGGTTGATATTGACATGGACTAAAGGAAGAATTGGAGATGGATGAAGTCAGTATGATGCTCCCCAATGCTCAGTGTTAGTTTCTCAAATTTAGTACTCTTAAAAAATAATATTAAGATTTTTCAAAACTGATACGTATGTAAATTTATATATCTATATAATGTATATAAATATATACAGCATATGTATAAAAAAAGAAAAGAAAGTAGATTCTACCTGTGTATTTAAAATAGGTTCCATAAAATATATTTAGTTGCGCTAATTTGAAATACTGGAAGAAAGCCAACTTTAAAAACAATTTAGCATTATCATTGGAAATATCTGTATGCCCAGTAATCTTAGCTAAGATTTGATGACTTTAACTGGAAAAAGTTGCTTAATCCTCTTCTAAATGATTGATTATATATAGTGAGAGTGTTCTTTTTCCTTGAAGCTGGTTTCTGGAGCGCTCCTGCCCTGCCAGCTCCATGGAGATCTGTTGATGCAGTGCCAGATTTCACAGAACATAGCTTTTCAGCCTCCCAAGTCTTGAAAGAGGATTTTTAGAGAAGGTTAACTGCTGTATTTGGTCTGAGACTTATGATGGTTTAATAGTAGCCTATTTATCTCACAATGGGAGTTACTGTAAGCGTAGTGAGGAAATCTCTTAACGGCTGCAAATAAGGTTTTGTAAGCCAGTATTACTGCATGTTACGTTTAGTAATGCTTGACATTCATTTTAGGCTTCATTTAAAAAGAAAACAAAACAAAACCAAACAAGGACTATAGATTGAATTTTTAGGAAGCTAATACAGGGCAGAACTTTGACGTACAAGTTTGGGATGCTGGTAGAAGGAAGAATATGTAACAAAAGAGCCAGAAACAGCATGGGAAAATGTTTTGTGTTTGGGGAGATAGTTGTTTATTAATGTGCTTCATGCATTAATAAGAGAGTAGATGTATCACATGTATTCAGATTTTTTTCTGTATTATACTGCAGTTTTTTTCTCTCAGTATTCTATTCTTGGTGAAAGATACAAGTTGGTATCTATCCAGGTAACTTAATTTTTTGAAAAACGTCTTCAGCGGTGATGAGGCAGGAAAGGCATATGGTCCATTTTTATTTCTGCTGGACTGTAGGTGTATATGGAGCTGATGTGCCTTTAATAGCTGGATGTTCTGCTGTGCTAACTATTACTATTTTATGTTATGAACTGGAAAATTATGAATTGCTAGCTTCTTGTTTCAAAGATGAATTGTATTTGTGGTTAATCTGAAGATGGTAATGATGTGGAATGCAGAGAGGAAGAAGGTTACCTGACAGAAAGGAATTGCATCATTAGTGCTCAAGTTTATGAACACTGGCAGATAAAAGTGTAGGAAAGATATGAAAAGTATTCATGCTCTGGGAAACCTCTAATCAGAGCTCAGCCCTCTTTAGGTAAAACAGCCACATAGAGCTGCAGAATCATAGAATGGTTTGAGTTGGAAGGGACCTTGAAGATCATCCAGTTCCAATTCCCCTGCTATAGTCACGGACACCTCCCTCTAGACCAGGTTGCTCACAGCCCCATCCATCCTGGCCTTGAGCCCCTCCAGGGAGGGGGCATCCACAACCTTAGTGGGCAACCTGTTCCAGTGTCTCACCACCCTCACAGTAAAGAGTTTCTTCCTAATATCTAGTTTAAATCTACCCTCTTCCAGTTTATACCTGGCTATGTTAGTCCTGGTGCTTAGTAAGACTGTGTGTGGGTTGTGGTGAGTGTGAGTTTTTTTGTTTGCCACTATTGTGATGCCCTTCTATCACTCATAGCATCTTTCTTGTTTTATGTACCAGTCCTCGATTGCACTACACTCTGTGGTATGCTCTGGTCCATCTTGTAGTGACTGGCATGCTTTGTGGGAACAGATGGCACGCTTGGCTCAGGATGAAAATAGTTGGGAATTCTTATGTTGCTTTGCTTAGACTCAGCTGTTAATAATAGAATCTAAACACAATATTTTGTTAAGTTTTTCCTTAAAATGAGCCCAAATAAACAGGTTTTCCCCACATGGACTTAACTGTTCCTTCTAGATTTCTAATAGATAGGGAAAGTGAAATACTGGTAGTAGCTTCACAATCAGGAGGACTGGGAAAATCTGGAGTTTAGAGCTGAAATCATAGAATCATGGAATGGCTTGGGTTGGATAGGACCTTAAAGATCATTGAGCTCCAACCCCCTGCCATGGGCAAGGTTGCCAAGCACTAGACCTGTCTGCCCAGAGCCCCTTCCAGCCTGATCTTGAGCGCCAGCAGGGATGGGGCATCCACAGCTTCTCTGGGCAGCCTGTGCCAGTGCTTCACTGCCCTCTGAGTAAAGAATATTTTCCTTGGTAGGAGTGGATAGGAAGCTCTGCCTTGAGGAATTTTAGCTTAAAACGTCATGAGCTCTCTGTGTACTGGAGACATATGCTGGGAAACTTATGCTCAAAGACCTTGGTTGTTCAGGTGGACATTGAAAAGTTACTTGCAAGACATTTTAAGCATTGTGATATACTGTGGTGGCCTGATCAAACATTGCTACAGCTGCTTTCCAGTGGGAAAGTCTGTCCTGCCTGGTGAGAACTGGGATTCCAGGAGGCACATCAGGATCTGAGGCAGACAAAGATTGATGCTGAATTGTCAGGATACAAAGTGTTTTTTCTCTTGCAGTTTGACCTGTGTAATTGCTCTCATCCATCTTCCTAGGGTGCCATGTGCATAACAGCTGTGTATGTGTGCATATATATATGTCAAATATATGCAAACGCACTGTATATGTGTATATATACAACAAAAAACATGCATATGCATGTATGATTTTTTTAAATGGAAAACAACTGTGAGAACTTAACCCATCCCACTGACCTTTTAGATTAACTGCTGAGGGGAAAGGTTGAAGAACAGCATTTTTTTTTTTCTGAAAAATGCCGTTCTGAAAGCATTCTTGTAGTAATAATTATTAGGCCTGTAAGGGAAGTAGGGAACACAATGTGTTGCCATATAAGTGGGTATTATTGGGCATGAAGTGGATCCTTCGTCACTTCTGAACTTTCCCCCGCAATTTAAGGTTAATTGGAATCCTGAGAAGCAAATTACTGAATTTGCTTCTGGTTTAGCTTAAGGTGATTTGAGGATTTGAACTGCATGTTCTCACCACATGCTGGATCCTGGAGGTCTTAACGTTCAGCCTTCATCACGTGGGTTGTGACCCAGACAGGTATTTCAAGCACTTTAAATCCAGCAAGGCTCTGTTAAATGGCTTCAGGGTAATCCAGCAAGGCCTAACTGCCATCTACGTTTTCTTCAGATAATCAAGGAATTAGCTTCTGATAACACTTGCTGTTTGTGAAGGTGGAAGGCTGGTACAAGTGTGTTCTAAATGGACTCCAAGAACTGTTTGTGCATTATTGTAGTTCAAGTGTGTGAGGAGAAACACATTTTTAGTGAAAACGTTCAATATTCTGTTACAGAATTTATTCCAGTGTCAAATTGTCTAAAGTAGCATAACATACCATACAGTCATAATGCTACTGATGTTCATATATTAGCAAAATATTACATTTCTGTAATCTAGATGAAAGGTAACTTTCCATAATTTAAACTGTGATGATAATATGTATTAAGGCGCTTACTTTGACTGGTTTGGGTGCCTGACAGTCATTCATCCAGGAGACCTTACTGAAAGAATCCCAGTTACAGTAGTCACTTGATAGCTGAAAATAACAGCCGCTCTGTGCTCTCAATTTCACAGGAGGGAATCAGTGTGTTTATAATACTTTTTGGACTGCAGTCCTATCAGATCCTGCAATAGGCAGATGCCGAACAAGGCAAACTTCCTCCAGATGAGAAGGAAATGTCCTGGTATGCTTGACTTAGCTAAAAGCATTTGTGGAAAAGCAGTTTTCTTGTCACTTTTTGATTTTATTACCTTGTTCTTCAAAGAGAAACAGTTTCTAGAAAAATTTAGTGGTACTGGATAGGTGGCTATCATTAATATTTTAAGTGTACTGTGAAGTGTTTGAGCCATGGTTTACGTTAAGGCTAGGAATGCTTCTGCTGGGTGGTATAAGAGTGACCTGAGAATGACATACAGGCACTTTTCTTGCTAGCTGGGCTATTGACTTTGGTTAAAGAGAGTGTGAACTGTGTGGCTCTCTCTCCATAATTGACTCTGTAGTCAAACTTGATGAGATCCATGGAGATGACATCTGGAAAGAATTTTGACCTGGTATTGGAGGACTGTGCCTTACTGAATTAGCTTGGTGATATAACTAGCTTTCTGTTGCTCTGTGATTTTACTCCTTTTGACCTCATACAGCTTATACTGCTCATTAAATGTTATCATTTAGGTCACAAAGGTGAAAACAAAATTAGATTTGACAAGATGCTGTTTTTCCAATCAGTGTTGTTGTCAGTTCTTGCACGTTTTCATTTGTGTAACCACTGGTTTTTCAGAGTAGAAAGAACTGAATAAATTTAGCAGCCGTATGGTTTGCATGTGCAGAGATGATGCAGAAGCAAGACAGAAGATTATCAATCTTAAGTCGTCTTCCTGTGCTGTTAGACAAAGGTTTGCTTCCGCTTTCTTAACTCAGTGCTGAGTTTCTTCTTCTGGCTTTTCAAGAAGTGGTATTTTTGAAGTGTAAATGTTACTTGAGAGGTAGACTGTATTACAGTATTACAGTAAGGTAGCTCTGTATTTATTTCTTTCACCTCTGCTTGAAAAAAAGAGCTGCATGTTTTTTGTATATGCCCAAGGAAAATATTTTCAAGTTGCTGTGCAGAACTATTGAGATAGAACTGAAACAAACTCCGACAAATGCATACTGTGTATCTTTTCAGTGAAGTCAAACAGAAATAAAACTAGAAATGAAGGAAAATAAATGGTGACTCAATTCAGTTCTGTTTGTTTGAATAGGAGAAGAGACAGTAAATTCTTGGAGCATGATACAGATTTCAAGAAAGGTCATATGAAAGAAAAATGTTTTCAGTGCAGCATAAGTACTGGAACAAGTCCATTCTTAAGATAGCAAAAAGCAATCAGATGCTCTTACGTGACTTGAAAAGCCATTTTTCTCCTGTGTACACTTGTAACATTTACAATGCATTTGATGTTATCGGGGTATTAGTTTGGAATAGTAAAATTAATGGTGGCAGTAAGTTTTTCCTGTTGTTTTTTAATGTATGAAGGCAGCTGAACAGATGTTCAGAATGGTATGGAGTATTCCTTCTTCCCCATACCACCATTCCTCTCACACAGAGCCATCTGGAGGAGGCTTGTGAAGAATGAGCAGCCATCGTGATAATAGCAAGATTAATGTGTCAGCATCTTTTGTTGATACTTTAAACTGGGCACTGTTTGTTCAAGGGGAAAGCAAGAATGTGAGCTGTCGTCATTGTGCATGTAGTTAATTATCCACATGCATATGGAAAGAAGTTGAGAAATTGTGTTTCTACTGAATAGTAAAATAAATTTATGGTGACCACTCTGGACTTGGACCCATACAGTTACAATCTGACTTTTTTTCCATGACTGTGGTGTGACTGGCCACCTTTTACCCTTAAGTACGGTGTGAGGTAACGCTGTCCTGTTACATCAGATTTAAATTTACGTGTTTGGGTTCAGCAAAAGCTTCTGTCTGTTTTCCCGGAGTGTTCCAGTCCATGCTCTTAGTGTGGTATTATTTTCTTTAGCCCGCTGTTGGTGGTGGTGTTTTCTTCCTCCCCCCAGCAACAAGTACACGTGGTAGATGCCTCCCAGTTTAATTAGCTTGACTTCTTCAGTACCCTTGCTTCATTTGGGGGAGAGGAATCGGTGTTTTGGTGTAATGAACAAGATTTCAGTTAGGAAAAGGACAGCTTATGGGAGACTAGTTGAGTGTGAAGGTGTCCTGGTTCATCTGTTTTCTGATACAGGATGAGTACAAAGGAGTGGATGGAACTGATGCTGGCAGGGTGATTGAATTCAGGAGAGTGAGCTATTGTATTCTGCAATCTGTGAACCTCTATTTAATTTCAGATATGCAGTTTTTTTCCTAAATAGTTATCTTAGTAGCACTGACACATTTTAATCTTCCTTGTTAAGCTTAACGAATGAGAATCTTATTTCAAAACTTACCAAATAGTTTCAGTGGGACTGCCTTGTTTTTCTTTCATTGCTTTGTGTTCCGCTTTGTGAAAAGAAGTTCAAAGAATGGGAACTCAACATTATATTCAAGAATGCTACTTGGACAGAGGTGCTTAAAGCCTGAAACTCCTGCTCTAGTGTAGTAAACTGCTCTGAGAACATGAATTGTAAGAAGGAGACAGCCAAAAATTACTTCAGATGGCTTTTGGGGAAAGATGAGCATAGGGAAAGGAGGAAAGGTTAAAACTAGCTGAGAAATGTTGTATAATCTATTGATTTGGATGATAAGATCTTATTTCAGGAAAAAAGAAAAGATATTCTGTAGATAATGTCCTAACTGAACCAGAGAAGAGCTGTAGTGAAATTCTACAGAAATGAAAATAAAAATGCAGTAACCTTAGTTATGCTAATGATTGTCTGTGTGCTAGCTTAATTTATAGAGAGCGTGAAATATCTTTATTTCTTTCTTTAACAATGGTGAGGCTACTTAAAGGATCATATACATCTCATACTTACTTTGAAGCAAAAGATGAAACTTTATCATAATCTCTATCAAAATGACACAGTTTTTATCTCCTTGTAAACTGCTGGGGAAGAGCATTGCAATGGAGTGAAGTTAGTGTTAGGATTGTAGTTTTGGTATGTTTTATTTCCATTGAGAAGGAAGAATTTAAAGTAGTAACATCTCTGTCTTGTTCATTGTGGCATGCTTACTAGATGGTGGACTGTAGAAAATCACAGAAGAACCTGTATTGGAAGGGATCCACAGGCATAATTGAGTCCAAGACCTGGATCCACGCAGAGCAACCTGAGAATTCAACCATATATCTGGGAGTGGTGTTCAAAAGCTCCCAGAACTCCAGCAGCTGAGGGCCGTGCCCACTGCCCTGGGCAGCCTGTTCCATGCCCACCGCCCTCTGGTGCAGACCCTTTCCCTAACCCCCACCTGCCCCTCCCCTGACACAGCTCCACGCCGTTCCCTCGGGCCCTGTTGCTGTCCCAGAGAGCAGAGCTCAGCGCTGCCCCTCCGCTCCCTGTGAGGAGCTGCAGCCGCCATGAGGCCTCCCCTCAGCCTGCTCTGCTCTGGGCTGAGCAAACCAAGTAATTGCAAATTGAAATACTCAGTTCTGTGGAGATCTATTTACTTTTTTCTCCCAATGCTTATTAATTTTCTGAATTAATGTGTTCACCTTTTATTGGTTCTGTAAACCTTGTGTTGCTGGCCCACAGTATATCAGAGGTAACTACTGACTCAACACTTCTGTATTTTTCATGGAATTCTTGAATATGCAGAAGGTTGACTAGGGAAACTTAGGCCTATAACATGCATTTAGGTTTTAAATAAAACCAAACACCATCTCCTCCTCTTGATTTCCTTTATGATATAACCAAGCCATGATGTATGCCCAGAAGAGCTCAGGGCGGAGAAAACCCTTTCCAAATAATAAAAAAGAAAACAATCCTCTAAGTTTGTAAGCACTGAGAAGTACTTCACTGCAACAGCAATTGCAGGAAGGAGCTGTGTTAAAGAAACAAAATTGCTTGGGGAATCTCAATGCTAATTTAATCATCACTACTAGGTTGGTGTGATAGGAAGATCAGAAGTGATGATCTGGTTCTGAGAAGACAAGAAGTTTTCATTCCAGCCTTGGACATCAATGCCTTTTTGAGGTAGATTTGGCAGTCAGAAGAAGGATTTCTGGAAGTGATGTTGGTAGACAGTTGATTGTATGGTAAATTTCACCTATTCTTTTTAAGGTGGGTATTTTCTAGGCATTTCGCTTTACGTGTAATGTCTTGTCCAAAGATGTAGTTTACTAGGGATAGGAGAAATTGTTCTTGCTTTTTAGTTACCTTGAGGAGGAAAATTCTATTAGACATTCAGTGTACTTCTGACAAATGGTTGCCCTTGTCTGAACAAATAGTATCAAAATCAAGAATTGCATTAAGAAAAAAAGAAAACATGAAAAAACTGTGCATTTACTAACAAGAAAAGAATACACTTGCGCTTAAATAAAAGTATAGAAGAAAAGCACTTAAAGCACTTATGACTTACGATCATGGTGTTTAGTCAAAATATTTCATTTTGATTCTTATTCCATAGTAACACGATTGACACAATAATTGCATGCTTGATGGATCTTCTAGTTATTCACAGTTCTTTTAAAAACTTGGCAGTTGCATGTAATCTTATTATTCTGGGCCATGTAAACAATGGTATACAGTAATTGATGGCCAGGTATTTTACATACTTTTGCAGCATACAAAATGCTGATCAAAAGTTTGGTTGGAATGAACTTAGTTTAAAAAAAACACACACACACACATTGTTTTATTTTTTTATTAGAAAGGATAGATTAGTGACATCCAGATCATGAACTTAAAATAATGATTTCCACATTATCTGCTAGTTCTCATTTTCTTGTCATTACTGACAGAGAAGTAAATGAAATTCACAAATGAGTTGGCAAAATTCCAAAACAATGGATTCCCAGTTGTTGCAGTCTTTTTTTTGGATGAAGGAAAACACAGTGGAATGTGTGTAAAGGGATGTGCATTCCTTTCCTTCTCTTGAGATAAGAGAATTGGAGTGTGTTATCCATGTAGCCCCTTTACATCTTCAGTGAAGGATGAAGGCCTTTGGAGAAAAGGAAGATCTATGCTGGTAGTGGCTGGGGGATGAGAAATGTGAAGAAGGGATAGCATCAGCAAATCTAGTGCTTTGGGTCTGTTCATCTTCCTGCTTTTTCCCTTCTCTTCCTGTTTAGCACACACCAAGTATCTCGAATTACAAACTTGAAGAACTCAGATGGAAATTTAGGGTGTTGAATGGTAGGACACTAGGTATGGCAAAATATAACTTTGCAGGCATCTGAAAAGCTGAATTACCCTCGGCACAGAAGCAGTGTAGTTAGTATGTGAGAGTGTAATTAGATTGTGAGAGCATTTCTCTGTTTTTGGTGAGGTAGTATTCAATTCTAGGTTTAGACGCCCAAATTTAGGTAGCTGCATAGCAGAGTTTATGCATGAAGTATTTGATCTCACCTTATTGTACTTGTATCTATCTATTGATAGATGCAGCAAATAAGTTGTCCTCTTGGCTTCTGCAGACCTCTCATAAGGAATGTGGACACCAAATACACTTATGTAATATCAAACTCCATTGCTTTCAACAAGCTGCTTATTCAGTCCATCTCTTTCTTTTCTACGGAAAGAGAATTATGGTAGTTCCTCTTTTTAGGGGGCTGTGAGATTCATCAGTGAAAGTTCTAAAGCCTCCTAAAAGTTAGATATTCAGAGAGAATTAGGATGAATGTATGGAAAGCGCTTTTTTGAGGCAAGTACATTCAGCTTTGTTATATTCTACTAGAGGGCATAAGAAAAAAGCCTCCTTTTAAGAACTGAAAAAAAAAAAAAAGAATTGAACAATGTCTTTGAGAAAATAAGGAAACATTCACAAGGAGGATTGTATAATGAACTGGCATTCACTTTGTATTATTAGTGAACATATAAAGAACTTGAATACTGCAAGAATCACAAAATCCAGCTCCATTTTTTTTAATGCTGTTGGTATGTTTTTAGTGTAAATGACAATGCCTTTTGGGGGATGTGGAAAGGCAGAGGCACATTCTAGGAGCAGCTGTTGGTTTGAGTTTTTGCCAGTTGGTCAAACACTTGAAAACTCAGCTTGCCTTTTATAATAGCCATGCTCTGCTGTTGTTTAGAAAGATTGTACATTGTGTTTGTCTTCTTTCATCTTTGTTACTGCACATCTGCTTTCTGCTTGATTTTTAAATCTGACTTGCCAAGGCAATGTCAAGCTCCCTGCATGCAGTTCAGCAGCTGCTGGCTGCAGGAAGGTGGTCAGAAGTGACCTGGGGGGAGGGGATGCTTTGCAAGAGCAGGAAAAGCCTAGGAAGAGAAGCTCCAATTCCTTAGTTATCTCTATCTGTACCTTGATTACCTCTAAGGCAGTAACTGTTGCTAAGTGCCTTCTAATTTTAAAGTATGAGGCAGTTAAGCTCGTTATTATGAGCAAGGGGGAAAAAAGGGGAAAAAAAAAGAAGTGGGAATACTGAGGGAATGTATCTAATGTAAATTTTTAATGGACTGATCTAAGCTAATTCAAGTTTCTGATGTGCTGCTCTTTCCAAATGTGCATGGAAATAAAGTTAACTGCACTTGCTGTTGTCTGTAGGGTTTGAAGAGTGATGTTTGTGCTCGGGTCAGTTTGGTCCAGTGCAATGTTGTCTCTGAGCATCCAACGGATGGATTTAGGGAGATGTTAGTGACATCCACCCTTATGTTTCCTTTCTCGTCTGTTGACTTCTGCTCCAGTTCTTCAGGTCTAGTGCTTGTGTCTCATACACTTGTGGTGCAGCCTCAGAAATGTTTTCTGGGCCCTTCATCTATGGTGCCAGATGCAGAGGGTGGGCTGACGCCGTGGCACCACATGGAAGCTGATCCCTCCTGTGCTTGAAGCAGAAGAGTGAATTTGTGTTCAGTGCGACTAATGGTGTGCCCACTGTGCAGACAGACTTCTGGATCGGGAGCTGTGTGATGCCCAGCTGAGGCTTGGTCCCATTCATCCTAGGAGCAAGTCTCTGATTGAGGTATCTTCTTAAAAGTAAAACATAGACTACTGTGATTGGTCCCAACCTTCTGAACTGGTACAAGTTTTGGAATTAATAACAACTCTTTATTTTGTTTTCTGTTTATTTGGGAGTGGATGGGAAGAGAAGCTGTATTAAAACTGTTATAAAATCCAAATGTGGTCTATCAAGTATCTGATTCAACATGTTTAATGTAGTGACAGATAATCACAATGAGTATCTCTGCGAGTAATAAACTGGGGCTGAAGAGTAACCTGAAATGACAGAGGAACGTGGAACTCAGTGAACCACCATTGCAGTAACTGCATTCACTGTACAACACAAACCTGGGAATTATAGACTGATACCATAGAGTCACAGAATGGCTTAGGCTAGAAGGGACCTTAAAGCCCATCTCCAAGGATGGGGCTTCTCTGGGCAGCCTGCGCCGGTGCCTCACCACTCTGAGTAAAGAATTTTTTCTGAACATCTAATATAAATCTCTCTTCTTTTAATTTAAAGCCATCACCCCTTGTCCTATTGCTATCAGACCGTGTAAGAAGTCACTCTCCCTCCTGTTTATAAGCTGCCGTCAAGTACTGGGAGGTCACAGTGTGGTATCCTCAGAGCCTTCTTTTCTCCAAGCTAAACAAGTCCAGTTCCCTCAACCTTTCTTAATAAGAGAGGTGCTTCTATGCCTCTGATTATCTTTGTGGTCCTCCTCTGGACCATCTCCCTCAGCTCAGTGTCTTTCTTGTGCTAGGGTCCTCATCCATCAGGAACCCCAGCTCCTTTTCTGCAGGGCTGCTCTCAATAAGTTCTTCTCCTTTTCTTTACACATACTTTGGTTTGCCCTGAACCAAATGCTGCATCTTGCCCTTGGTCTTGTGGAACCTCATTAGATTCACATGCGCCCACTTTTCAAGACTGTCCAGGTCCCTTTGGATGGTGTCCCTGCCTTTTATTGTGTCAGCTGCACCTGTCAGCTCAGTGCCATCAGCAAACTTGCTGAGGGTGCACTCTATCCCACTGTCCAGGTCATTAATAAAGACATTGAAGAGCAAGTCCTGAAATGGGTCCCTGATGATACTACTCTTGACTGGTCTCTGCCTAGAGATAGACCTGTTGACTACAACCCCCTGGCTGTGACCATCTTACCAATTGTTTATCTGCAGGATAGTCAAGCCTTCAAATCTAGATTTCTCCAATTTAGAGTTAAGGATGTGGTGTGGGACCACGTCAAAGAGTTTGCACAAATCCAAGTAGTTGGCTTCAGTTGCCCTTCGTTTGTTCATTGGTGCCATCACTCCGTCATAGAATGCCACCAGATTGATTAGGCACAATCTGCCCTTGGTGAAGCCATGCCGATTGTCTTGTATCACCTTCTCATCTTGCATGTGTCGGAGCATATCTTCTGGTCTTTTTTGATCTTCTCAGGCACAGAGGTGAGGCTCACTAGCCTGTAGTTTACCCGGTCTTACTTTCGTGTAAACGGGAGTGATATTTCCCATTTTCCAGTTGCCAGGGACTTCACTTGACAGTTGTAACTTCTCAGATGTGGTGGAGAATGACTTGGCAACCACGGTAGCCAGTTGTTTCAGGACCCTGGAATGCATATTTTCTGCCTCCAGTCTTAACCTCTTTCTTGATTTCCTCCTCATTGGTGAGTACCAGGTCCAGTAACGCTTCACCTCTTGGTCTGTCAAATAATTAGTTCGGGAAGTTATCCTCAGTGGACTCCAGGAATCTCCTGGATTGCTTGCAGCTGTCCGTGTTGTTTTCCCAGCAGACATCTGGGTGTTTGAAATCGCCCGTCAGGATGAGAGCCTGCAAGCACGATGCTCCTTTTAGCTGAAATAAGAAGGCCTCATCAACAGGCTCTCATTGATCAGGTGGCCTGTAGTAGACCCCAACCATCAGGTGTCCTTTATTGGTGTGGTCCCTAATTTTAATTCACAAGCTCTCAACTTGATTGTGGTTGTTTCTCAGAGGCAACTCTCAGGGAAGCTTTATTTAATTCCTTGAGGGTTTTTTTTTTTTTTTTTTTTTTAAAATAATGACTGGCTTCAATTTCTTGGGAAAATACAGCATCTTAGTTTGCCAAATTACACTTAATATGTAAATTAATCAGAAGGGAATAAACTTGCTGCTGTTTCTTTCGTATACAGAGACTACTTCAGGTCCTTGTAACAGGAGTTACATGCAGTCGCTGTTCTGGAAGGCTGGAAACAGCAATAGAAAATACAACTAAAGAAAACATGATATCTATGAAAGTCCATCTCTGCATGTGTTTTTCATCTGGGAACGGTTCTGTAGGACTTGGGCTAAAAGTGTTCATGAAAGTATTTAGCATTCTGCATTCACTAATTGGTCACCTGATTCCTGAAATGCTTGATTTCTATTTTTCTGTTTCCAGCATCATACTTTCCTCCACCCTGGTTAAGCCTAGTGAAGCCCTGGTAGTTGAAAGGCTTATTTTGTCTTGATTTCAAGGCATGTGTAGCAGAAGATGAAACATAAAGAGTTTAGCCCCACTTCTCATGATTTTTCTTTAAGAAAGATTCAGTTTTCCAAAATTCTTTGAGTTGTTTGCCTTAAGGAAGAAGGTGATAGTTCTTTAGTGGCAGTGAAATATAGTAATGTAATGAGAGTGTTTTTTGTTTTGTTTTGTTTTTTAAACTTGCCCATGAGATGCTATCTTGCCTTTTTCTTAACGTGGCAAATAAATGTGAAGAAGGGATGTGATTCTAATGGACAAAGACAAGCTTGCAATGTGCTGATAACTGCTGCTGTTGATACTTAGTAGTTAAGGTGAGAAGTTTTTACAAAATATTGTACATGCTGAAAGCTGAGTTCATCTGTAAGATTCAGACAGTTGAATGTTTTAAATTAGAGGAAGTTTATTATTGCAATTGCAGGTCCCCTTTTCTCTGATCAGGATCACTAAATGCAGTTCTTAATCTCATTGGTGTTCATCTTACCTTTTGGAATTCACTTTGTAAAGAAGGAGGTGGATTATTAATAATTATGCATTCAAAAATGAAACTTGTGCAGAAGTAGCATGTATTTCAGCCTGGCCTTTTAATGAATTGGGATGCCTTGTTGGTTTCAGAATGCATTTAACAGCTTCGTAAAGAATTATGAAGAATTGGTGAGCAAAGGAAAAACTCACACTACAGTGGCCAGTTTTCTGCAAGATGTTGCCACGGTGTAAAATGAGACCTGCTAGGAGACCCACAGGGGATGTCTTTTAGCTGTCACTTCAGTATTAGCCTGCGGGAGGGACTGTCCTTTCCCTTCTCAGTAGTTCTCTCATTAAGAAGACTCAAATGTCAAGTAGACTTTATAAGGTTCCTACATCTACATCTTGCTTTGTAAAATGTTTGTGTTATTTTCAATTTGCCTTTCATCTCTATGTGGTTTTGTGGGCTTTTGGAGGATTTTTTGTTACTGTTGTTGAGGGATCCTGTACTTGCTCAGGGAGGTGGTGGAGTCACTGTCCCTGGAGGTGTTCAAGAAGTGTTCAGGTGTTGTACTAAGGGACATGGTTTAGTGGGGAGATAATGGTGGTAGGTGGGTGGCTGGACTGGATGATCTTGGAGGTCTTTTACAACCCCAAAGATTCTGTGTTTTTTAGGAGAGGAAGAATGTTATTTGGAGAAGGTAACTTAAAAGAGTGCTACTCTCGAAAGGAGTTTTGCTGATGCTTAGTACCGTAGGTGTTTTAAGAGGCAGCAGGCAATTGCCTTGGCAGCCTGCTCTCAGCTTCTGAATGGCATCAGCACCTCATGTGGGGTGAGGGCAAGAAGTTGCATAAACTGCAGAAGGTGGGAGGGGCTGGATCAGGGAGTGCTAGACAGAAAGCCGTAGGAAACCAGATTTTATTCTGCTGGTATTTCTTTTTAATATTGGAAGTAATATCAGTTAAAAAATTAAGAGTTTGAGCATGTATAGCAAAAAAATTCAAAATTACTGTCTTTAAAAACAAAACCACCACCATCACCAAAATAAAAAAACCAAGAACAAACCAACCCCAAACCACAATCATCACCAGTACCAAAACAAAACAAAACAAAACAAAACAAAAAAACAAGCTCCAAACTACAGTATAATGGCTGCATTCTTGACTGGAGCATTTCCCTGAAGAATTGCATGTGAAAACTGGTTCAAAGGAAAGAGCACTCGGAAGTACATTAATTACCCATCAGTATTTCAGAAACATTGTTGTCTTGTTTGTGGGAAGCATTTATGTCCTCAGTTTGCATGGCAGTGGTCTTAATGTTGTTATGGAGAAAAATAAAAAATGTATTCTACATCTTGGAGTAATACCAAGATTTGGAATTGGCTGTACTAATTTATGCTCCTACTAATTTTTGCTAACTGGGTTTACAACCATTTCTTTGCATAGTTAAATAAATCCTCATAGGGGCTTGTTTCCTCCATAGCTGCAACACTACATTGCTAAGATAGTCCTTAATTATTGTGAATTTCCAGTTTGTACTTATTGAGCTGAAGTTCAGAAAACTGATGGCATTGGCTACTGAATAACGTTTTAAAATATCTGTGTAGAGAAATACATAAATATAGAACAGAAATAAGAGGTATTTTGATAGTCTAATATAGAATAATAATTGTTCCTCTGTTATCTCTGATATTGTTTAAAAATTAGCAGACTGAACTGGCCTTAAATTATCACATGTTCAAATAAACTGTCTCATATTAAGTATAATTCCAAACTACTGCTTAGAAGTCATGAGCCTATTTTTCTGTAGTCTGTTCTGAAGTCACTTATGGTTAAAATAATTTGCTTTTTACTAATTAAGTTGTGTCACTTTCTTACAAATGCTCTTGAGAAGAAAATATTTTAAGCTTTCAGGAGAAAAAGTCATTACCAAAATTTCCATACAACATCTAAAAACCAAATAGGTTCTTTTTTGATTCACAAATATGATTTTAATTAGAGAAATGAAAGCTTTTTAATTGCTTTAGTACAATTTAAAAAAAAAAAACCCAACTCTTAAGTCTCTTCCAAATGAACTTATGCCCTTGATAGCACTGAATTTTTCATTCCGAAACATTTTAGTGCTGCATGGTCTTTAAATGGAATATTACTCACAAACAGTGCATGGACCTTGAATTGACAGTATTGAAAAAGGCTGATCTCACTGGCTTATAATTGTGTTAAGCAGTTTTGTTTAAAGGGGGCATTAAGGCTCTTTTGTACTTTATGCTCTCATTCCAATTCTGAGGAGATCTGGTGCCAGTTGCACATCCTTGCTCTCAAACTGGTTTCTATAGAATAACATTTCTTACACCCTTCTGTGATGCTCTGTGATCTCTTATTGATATACAGCAAATTAAACACAGGAGAATGATGGGTGCTGCCATTGGGATGGAGCAGTGCTGGACATGGGCACAGACTGGAGCCGAGTGGCTGAGAGCAGCTCAGCAGAAGGGACCTGTGGGTGCTGTGACAGCAGCACAGTATGAGCCAGCAGTGTGCCCTGGTAGCCAAGGGGCAAAACACAATTTGGGGATCATTAATACAGCCAGCCAGTCAGAGGAGATGATTCTCCTTCCGGGTTCAGTGATGGTGCATTCTCACTTCGAGTATTGTGTGTGTTTTTGGGTTCAACAGTGTAAAAAGTATGTTAAGGTGCTTGAATGTTCCCAAAGGAAGGCACCGCAGCTGGTGACAGGGCTGGAGCCATGTCCTGTGAACAAAGGCTGAGGACATTCAGGCTGCCCAGCCTGCAGAAGAGGCCAAGAGGTGACCTCACTGCTCCCTGCAGCTCCCTGAGGAGAGGAAGCAGAGGGAAGTGCCAGGCTCTGCTATGGGGAACCAACAGCAGGTCAGGAATGGCACAGAGCTGCACCACGGGAGGGTCAGACTGGGCATTAGGAATCATTTCTGTATCATGAGGGTGGTCAGACACTGGAAGAGGCTTCCTAGAGAGGTGGTTGATGTGCTGTGCCCATCAGCGTTCGTGAAACATTTGGACAACACCCTCAATAATATGCTTTAACTTCTGGTTAGCAGTAAGGTGGTCACGTAGTTGGCCCCAGTGATCTCTGTACGTCTCTTCTTCCTGGAAGTATTAATTTCCACTAGCTTTCCGTAGTTTGTTCTGTGTATATGTTTGTTTGTTTGTTTGTTTTCCCAAGATGACCAGTTCTAATAGCCTTTGTTCTCTCAGAAAAATGTCTTCTCTTATCTGGCATGTGTCCAAACTCTGGTAAATGCATGCTCTCACCTCATTCATACTGTCATCTAGCAATACCAGTGGAAAACAATCTTTCTCTTCACACAGAACTTCTCTTTCATTCTCACTCAGCCTGTTTCTGTTCAGGTGCCGTGCCCTTATCTGTCAGATGAGTTCATCGTTTTGATAGAAAACCTGTTGGGATGAGGGTTGGTCAGCATCTGACGCAGTTATGGGGCTGTAGTGCGTGGACAGCCAGTCTGTGACCCGCTGGGCAAACGCTCTGTGCCAAGGCAGTGACCTGCTTGCTGCAGACAGCATCCTTTCCTGTGAGTCCGGGGGGAACTGCCAGTTTTTAAAATGCAAATGTGCACTGAAGTCCAAGGATTCTGTGAAGCACTGGCACACTGTAGTGCAGGTCTGCGTAGCAGTAAGTAGCATACTTCTTGCCTTGGAATTGGTGCGTGTTGTCTATGTTGACTGCATGCTCTGTGTATACCTGCAGTGCTCTTGTCACATTCTAGCTTGAGCACATGACTCCAGTGCCTTTGTAGAAATGGTACAACATCTTACAACGGGAAGACTGAAACAAGTGCTTTGAAAGAAGAAGGGTGAAATATGTTTTGCAAAACAAAGGCTGAATGCGTGCTGAACAAATTCATTGCTCTTATTTCCACCGTTGTAAATGCAGTCTCTCTTTTTCTGTAAATTCTAGGTTGTGAGCCATGCCTTTGGTGAAAAGAAACATTGAACCGAGGCATCTCTGCCGAGGAGCTCTACCAGAGGGAATTACTAGTGAGCTGGAATGTGTAACAAATAGTACCCTTGCTGCTATCATACGCCAGCTAAGCAGCTTGAGTAAGTATCTGCAGCTTCTTTCAAGTTGTTGTTTCCTGATGAAAAACTGAACAAATGAAAGGCTCTGAAATAGCTTGTTGTAATAGCCAAACTGATTCAGGACATTGCCGCCCATGTAATACAATATATTGTATATATTGTAATATAATAATATAATAAGTATTGTGCTAATTCATTACTTTTATGTTCTTTTAAATTTTTAAACAAGCAGAGCCTCTCTAACATTTTTAAGTGTAAGGAAGAAACAACTATGACATAGTAAACTAGAATTTTTTTCTAAGATGTGAGAAATTGGTGCTAGAAACTGAACTAGCACTTGAGTTGTTCTTGGCTTTCAGTTGTCAAAGATGAAGACAGCAAACTCTTCCGCCTCTTGTGATTAAATAACAGATTTGACTGAAATTTCAGTTTATTTAAGGTGTTATTATTTCTTAGGGCTTTTTTTGATGTGTGTGATCAAATAATATGAATGAAATCAAACATATTAAAACAATGGAATTTGCCATAAACAAATCTGCAGGCTACTGCTAGCATTATCTCCATACAGAACAGCCTGCACAATACACCTCTCAGCTGACAACTGCAGCTAGCAGTTCTAGCAGCAGGTCTGGAGTGCTTGCAAGAAGAATAATACTTCTTAATAATGAGAAATCTGTCTTCTTCAGAAAGCATCTCACAGTCAACAGCTGTTGTTTGTGCTGATAATTCTGGTCCTAGAAAAGAAACGATCAATTCATCAGTTTTTTTCACTTTGCAAATGTAAATGGTTTGTTAAAGTCTACATGGTTAGACTGTGGATCCCACTAGACTGATGTTCAGTTTGTGATGATACTAAATAGCCTGTGCTTAGGGAGAGAGTACCAGATACACCTCATGTTGTGCTTTCCAGTGGTCAGTGATTTAGGGATTTTCTGAGCTGGAGGTTTATCTGAATCATGCTATGTAGCAAGCTTTTGTAAACCTATCATCTCTGGAATTGTTTAGATGTGCTCAAATAGAATTGTGCATTTTTCATGCACAATGACCTGTGGCAAAATGTCCCACAGTAGAAATTGTTCCCTTTTTTCCTTTTGATACCTCTGAAACATAATAGAAAGTGGTTACCTTTCATGTTTTTCTGTTATTAGCTGTGATTTTATAAATCATTATTGTCCTCCTAGTGATATGCTGTAAGTTGGAGTGTCCTGTACTGTTAACATTCTTTTCAGAATGAAATCATTGTGTAATTCTGTTGATGTTTATTTCTGTCAGGGACATTGAAGTTAGAGGTTTTTTTTAATGTGGAGTTGCACTGTAATCCAAACAGTGTCACAGTGACTTTTTGTCATTAGTTCCCTAAAAGTTTAAGGAATGTTGGTTTTTGACTGCTGCTAGACGTTTGAGTTGACATTTTCAGGGAAGTATCTAAGTGATTGTCAAATTGTGGTGGTTTTTTTTCTTTTTGAGCAGTTGCCACTAATTTAGAGCTTAAGGTTATTTATAGTTAAAGCATATTTGCGTTTACTATCATTACCTTCAAAAACTATTTCATTTGGCAGTTGCTCTGTATTGAGTTTCAGAAAGTGAAGAACGGCTGATGTTTCCTGATGACATTCAAGGATATCTGACCTCATTTTGGTGTTGTACAATGATTGCCAGATTGTGGTTAATAGTTCCTTAACATCTCTGGCTTGTTAAATCTTGCTAGGAATGCGAAGCTTTCACTTCTCCAGATACAGTGCTGGGGCTAGTAAGTCTGTTACCTTGCGTATTCACATCCTCTTACGACTGCTTCTGAGGAAGCAATTCATGTCTGCTGCTTAGCAGATTTCTCAGGTCATCAGAAAGCTTTTCAGACAGCCCCGATGTACTGTATTAGGGTCCGGTTAAAGATCTGTGTGGGTAAGTGATGCGTCATTTGTTTTAACAGATGAATGTGATTTTTAATGAGTGAAGTCTTACAACCAGGCTTATCCACAGTCTAACAGGAAAATTTGTCATGTTTGCGGAGCATATTTTTCAGACGGCACTTGTTTTTTTTTGCCTGTTTCAAGCCAACTGGGAGCAAGGAAATGATTGTAGAAAAATATTGTGCTTGAGCTAATGTAGTATGTCTTGCTGACAGTATCAGAGCTTGTGGGTGCTCCCACAGCATGAAGCATGGAGAGAGCAAGTGCAGGTCCATCTTGCAGTCATACTGTGTTTTAGTGTTTCTCTGTAAGCCCACCGTAGATTCTAAAAACTGGCAGATCTGTGCTGTTGCTTACAAATTGGGCTTGCTTCTGCTCTTTTCACAAGACGTGAACAAGCACTTATCCAGAGGGAATGTGATCTCAGTGGAGTTTTTATTTTTTCTATTATGACTTCAGATTTGGGTTTGTTTGCAGCCAGCTGGCTTGGAGCACAGGCAGAGTAAGCAGAGTTCTATATGGAACTGTGCTCCTTATGTAAGGCAAAAGCTTGACTGCAGGATTCACCTCCACTTGGAGGAAGAGAATCTACTGTGTCGGAGGACTTGTGAGCATTTACAGCCTGTATTTGTAAGTATGATGTTTGCTTTATGGGGTAAACACAATGAGGGAAGACCTTGAAGAAACACCTTCCTTAAATACTCTCTAACTTTTGGCAGTGGAGTTTGGACTGATGGCAGCATGGCTCTTACCATTGAAAAAACTGATCTCTGCAACAGGATCTGTTGCACTGTGGTTTTGATGCTGACTTAAGGTTATGTGTAAGAAATAATTACGTCTGATTACCTTTGAAGACTAAGTATTAAAGCCATAAATGTACTCCTGTGTTGAACATTTCTTAATCAGATTTCAGCCTGTGCATTAAAGTACTTGTTATTTCAAGTTGGCATTATAACTACTTGGCTTTCCTTTCTTTGAGTCTTTAAATATTTCATGTTTCTTTATCTTTGACTTCTCCATTGATTCATATACTGTCCGTGAGGCTGAAATTTCATTTCTAGATGAATATAAGCTGTGGCAAGTTCAGAGCTCCTTTCGTTGACCTATATGCAAGTTTTACTATACAACATAAAAATAGAGAAAAATGTCATCTGTGGGGATTTGAAGAACATTTTCCTTCATGGAAAGAGCAGCGCCTACCAACTTACTTCCTTATTTTTTCTTGGATTGGCCATTGGCTCAGAATTTTGCTGTTTTGCACAAATATGTGAGCACAGTGTGTCCTGCTTGATGTGACCTCTTCACTGCTCTAAGTTGGATCAAGTTGTAAGGTTGGTTATTTTACTATTGGATGCCCTGCTATAGGGCCCGTGAGGAAGCAGGTAATTAACAAGACCTGGTCAGAAACAGCCTACTGCAATATGTGAAAATCAATTGTAATCAATTCACATGGTGTCATGTCTAGGGATGTTGTAAGCTGATATGTCAAGATGGTGTTCCATGGAATCACTGCAGAACTTGAATAGAGTTATTATGATTTCAATTATTTGGGAAATCCCAGAAATATTTAATGGTGCTTGGAAATTTATTTTGTGGTTTCTTCTCTCTGGTGACAATGACAGGACTTGAGAGAACAGTATGGAGCTGTGTCAGGGGAGGGTCGGGTGGGTGTTAGGATGAGGTTTTTCACCAGAGGATGGTGGGCATGGAACAGGCTGCCCAGGGCAGTGGGCACCAACCTGCCAGAGTTCAAGAAGCATTTGTGCAATGCTCTCAGACACAAGGTTTTAGTTTTGGGTGGTCCTGTTTGGGAGTGAGGAGTTGGACTTAATTATCCTTGTGGGCCCCTTCCAACTTGGGATATTCTATGATCCTGTGATCAAATACATAGCTGTATGAAGATTACCTGTGCAAGTGCTAGAATGGGGCACTCCTGTTAATTGACATTAAATAATTTTGAGAAGAGGGATTTGGTGAGGCAGTATCATGACTACCTTTCCCCTCAGCTGTTTCTGTGGGTAGGGGAAGCCTTAAGAAGGACAAACTGCATAATTACTATTTTTCAGCAATTATTAAGATTGAATGTTGGGATGTACTTAATGGCTTTTACATGAAATCTTACAGTACCAAAATCAACTCTTCAATTGAAAGATTTATACTTGGAACTTAAATAGCTTTTCAGCATGTTTGGGTACTGATCAAATTTTCACTTGCTGAGTGGAAAGTGGTTGGTTTTGTTTTTTTTTTTTTAATTAATCCCTATTAAAAGTATATTCACAATCAAACTTTGACTTAGTCTACTGACAGATAACAGACAAGCACGCATCTGTGTGGCCTTTCTAGTGATGATGTCTTTGATCTCAACATATTAAGGTAAACTAGCATACATTGAAATGTAATGATGTTTTGAGCTCTGAACGCTGGTGGCTGAAGAATGTAAGACCTGCTTTAGTTAGTTAAAGAGTTGAAAAAAGCCCAAATGAAATTGAATCAGGCCAGGATGCAGTGGGTAACAACAACTAGGGAAAATGTGGGCCCTCTCCTGGATGAAATGGGAGACCTGGTTACATAGGACAGTGGAATGGCAGAGGTACTGAATTCCTTATTTGCTTCAGTCTTCAGCTGCAAGACTGGCCTTCAGGAATCCTGGGTCTCAGAGATGAGGGGGAAAGGCTGGAGCAAGGAGGGTGTAACTTTTGGTGAAGGAGGATTGGGTCACGGAATGTCCAGCAAACCGGACATTGACAAGTCCGTGGGCTCTGATGCAGGGCACTCATAGGTTCTGAGGGAGCTGGCTGATGTGATTACAAGGCCATTTTCTGTGATCTTTGGTCAGTCATGGTAACTAGGAGGTGTGCGAAGACTGGAGGACAGCAAGTGTCTGGCCTGTTTCCAACTAGGCAAGAAGGAGGACCCAGGGACCTATGAACTGCCAAGAGGGTCGATGGCACTCTTATCTGCACTAGGCAAAGCGTGGCCAGCAGCTCGAGGGAGGTGATCCTTCTCCTCTTCTCAGTCCTGGTGAGGCTACACCTGGTATGCTGGGTCCAGTTCTGAATACCGCCAGTACAAGAGAGGCATGGACATGCTGGAGAGAGGCCAACATAAGGTCATGAAGATGCAGAAGTGACTGAAGCATATCTGCTAACGTGGGGGACTAACAGAGTATGGAAGTCTTGAGATACTCGATACAGAAATAGTGGGTGGAGTTAAAATTTAATGACAGCAATGTCTTTGTAATGTAGAAGTGGGGGCTGAGACATAAGTAGGTGCAGTACTATCAGTTTAGTGGGTTGGTGGAATCTGAAATTTGTAGGAGAATTTCTGGTGCAGGGAGAATGTTAAAATGGAACTGAGAGAATGACCACCAAGGCAGGAGGTGAATGAGATGGATGAGGGTGTCTAGTACTTTGGGAGAAGGGAGGTCTGGGGAGGGGATGGGCAAACACAAGATCCTGTGTGCCAGAAAGGGTTCGGTTTTGTCACGTGGCAATCCTATCCGCTGTAGCACATTTAATTAGGATAGGATTTATGACTACAGATCTAGACTTTACTAAATGCTGTTATAGTGATTAAGATAACATGACGATTGAAGGGGAGGCTGAAAATCATAGAATCATAGAATTAGCTAGGTTGGAAAAGACCTACAAGATCATCCAGTCCAACCATCCACCTACCACCAATAACCCCACTAAACCATGTCTCTCAACACAACATCTAAACGTTTCTTGAATACCTCCAGGGACGGTGACTCAACCACCTCCTGGGCAGCCCATTCCAGCGCCTGACCACTCTTTCAGAAAAGTAGATTTTCCTAATGTCCAGTCTAAATTTCCCCTGGCGCAACTTGAGGCCATTCCCCCTTGTCCTGTCACTAGTTACAAGAGAGAAGAGGCTGACCCCCAGCTCACCCAGCTCACTACAACCTCCCTTCAGGTAGTTATAGAGAGTGATAAGGTCTCCCCTGAGCCTCCTCTTCTCCAGACTGAATAACCCCAGCTCCCTCAGCCGCTCCTCATAAGGCCTGTGCTCCAGACCCCTCACCAGCTTTGTCGCCCTCCTCTGAACATGCACCAGGGCCTCAATGTCTTTTTTGCAGCAAGGGGCCCAAAACTGGACACAGTACTTGAGGTGGGGCCTCACCAGGGCTGAGTACAGAGGGAAAAAACTGCAGATTCTTCTTTTGCGCTGTGTCAACTTCAGGCAGACCATGGTAAATGTGGGCAATGTCATCTCAGTCTCACAAAAGGCTTCAGTGACAGAGCAACATGTAGGAGGAGTGTAAAGCTGAGTGAGCCATCTTGTCGGAGAAACTTCCTTCAGTTTGCTTCACCTTTCCTTCATTTTAATGTTGGCTTGTGCTCGTGTCTATAATTAAATAAATGTTCATGACTGTAGGTTACTAGATCTTAGTTTTCCGAATTTACTTCAGCAGTTTTTGTAGACAGCAATAATTTTAAGTCTTCTGTTTCATTGTGGAGGCAGGTTTTTATGAGCAGCTTTATGACGCTTGGCAGTATGTGTGCATTTTTTGTGTACGTGGGATTTGGGTTTTTTTTGTTGTTATTTTAAACAGACGGCCAACCTGGATGTCCAGAATAGACTTAAGGTAACATTTAGAGTACGACTTGAGACTTTGTCCAAATCTGTTGCCCAAAACTTCGCTAAATGAAGAACTATGCTGTTGCAATCCTACAGATAGTGTTTTATTATAACTGCATGATATTGAAGCCATTTGTCTTGTATTTTGTAACTCTAGCAAAGAGATTTCCTTGCCTCTTCTTATACAGGTAAACATGCTGAAGACATATTTGGTGAATTGTTTAATGAGGCTAACAGCTTCTACATCAGAGCAAATTCCCTTCAAGACAGAATCGATCGCCTCGCTGTCAAAGTTACCCAGCTGGATTCAACAGTAGAAGAAGGTAGGTAATTGCATGAAGGCGTTGAGCCAGGAGCGATGTTGACAAGACCACTGTATTTAATTACACAACAGTTTCTCTCTTTTCAAAGTAATCCTGAACCAATATTTCATCTTGATTTTTCCCAGCGTGTGTTACTAAGAAAACATGTTTGAAGAGCGAGGGGAGGAAAAAAAAAATCTCAAGTCATATAACTGTCTTCATTTTTGACTTAGTATTACTTGATGAAACCCCTAAAGTAATGGAACTATTAAGCTGCATTTGTCATGAGGAGAACTTTAGTCTGTGAATAAAATAAATCGTAAGTGAAGAAGTCTGCACCTTACTGGAAATAAACTAGTAAATGTGAAAAAGTTTGAGACAGTAAATCTATTTATTTCAGGATAGGGTGGTAACAAACTGTTTTACTAGTGTCTGTTCAGGATCACTGGCTACAGTTACCAAAGATTTTAAAGTACTTCTTATCTAAAGGAATCACTGCATGTCTGCTTTGACTAGCTGAAATTCTCTAGGAGGTCCTAGTCACTAAAAACAGTAGTTTTTGCTGCTGTGTCCTCACTTGCTTAAACATTTGGTTATTAACATCATAAATCATAGAATCGTGGAATCCGTAGAGTTGGAAGGGACCTTTAAAGGTCATCTAGCCCAACTCCCCTGCAATAAACAGGGACATTACAGCTAGATGAGGTTGTTCAGAGCCTGGTCCAGCCTCCAGTGGATACTACTTGTAATAAATTTAATAGTATTAATTACACAGCTTATATATTATATTTAATATTACTATTCATGCCAATATTAAATGGTGCTATTAATATTTAATAGTATAATATTTAGCCTTCCATTTCTAGCGAGCTGGTGATTGGAAATCATTACGTGATGCGTATTTTTTCTGTTTTGAAAAATGTTAACTGGAAATGAAATCACGAGCTATATGGGAACATAAGCCAAGCTCTTAGTGAGCCACTAGTGAGCTTAGATTTTGAGGCGTGTTGTGGTGGTAATACAAGCAAACTAGATGATATTTGTAGGGTGAACTTGTTCCATGTTGAGATGGGTGATGTTAGACTTCATGATTTTCAAACGTTATTTTTGGAATAACCTCCTCATTTGAGGTTTTTTTTGTGTGTGTGTGTGTGTATATGCTAAGGTCTCATTTGTATTGCGGGACACCTTTTGTTAGTATCCAGAGTTCTGAGGGTTATTAAAAAGAATGTTGAAAGGGGAAACTAGTGAATGGGCTGAGATTATCAGTTCTTATATTAAGTTGTCATCAGTTTATACTTTTGCTATCACCTTCATGGTAATAAGCTATATGTATATGAATATGCATATTATATACAATAAATTTCAGATATAATGTCATTGTAGATAAGGCAGTGAAGACTTCAGTTCTCTGTTTGACAGTCAAACACAACACTCTCCCCTCCCCACCAAATGTCTGGTTGCCTAAGAATAGAAGATAACATAGCTTACTGTCACATTTAAATTGTGATTGGCATTATCTGGAGCTTTTTAGTAACGGATGCTCTCTTTCAGGGAAATACATATTAAGCACAAAAGAAAGTCTAGCTACACTGACAGGGCTGTGTACCAGAAAAGATGCAATAAAAGTATGTTATTGGAATGTACGAACCTATTTCCCCCCGTAGGGAGATGAGGAAGACTTAAGATTGAAAGACATTATCAGTTATATGGGAACACTGGGAATTGAAAGATAGTAAAAGTCGTGGAATGCTCTCACAGGAATTCCAGAGGCTGTAATTTAATCATTAGAGTGGGATTGAATGCTGATGGATACCAGATGTAATTATAAACCATGCTGCAACAGAGGAATATCAAACTTTGTGTTTCATGGCTGAAGCCAGGCTGTCTGCTATTAGAAATCCAGGCTGAACCTTGTAAAAAAGAGGGGACTATTGCACATCTGCATATGGCAGGATTACTTCATCAGCTTCCAAGGCAAACAGTTCGTGTTCCTGTTATTTCAAGTGGACTTATGGATCAAGTGGGATGTAAATTTGATTTATTATATCAATTCTTACATGCCCGTGTACCTATATATCATGATTGCTCCTGAAAAGTACAAACAAATCTTTCAGTTTTCCTTCTATGTTTTTTTCTACAGATATTTTTAAATAGTTAACATAAAATGAACTTGCATTTAATTTCAGATGTATGTTAAGTGTATTTTTTTTTAACAGTATCACTACAGGATATCAATATGAAAAAAGCATTCAAGAGTTCAACAATTCAAGATCAGCAGGTAGTTTCAAAGAACAGCATTCCTAACCCAGTGGCTGATATTTATAATCAGAGTGACAAACCACCTCCTCTGAATATTCTTTCACCTTATAGGTATGGAAACATTGAATGATTGCATTCTTCTATTTTGTATGAAAAGAGTGACTACAGTGGATGGGAAAAGCTTTGTTGGTTATTGAGATTTGTTTTTGTTGAAGACTTCTCTGTTCATGAAAACAAAAATTGCTGTTACCATACTGAAAATCATAGGTTGTACCTGACAAAAAGTCACTGTATTTCAGTATAACAGTGCTCCATGGCAGCATGAAATCAGAGAGCAAGTGCCATTCATGATGTAAAAAGTGAAAAGAAAATTAACAATACAGTAGACAATGCTTTCTTTGGCTAATTTATCTAGAAATTTGGTTTTGTTGCTTTTGCCTTCCGTCCCTTCTCCCAGTATGTATGTACATGTGTGCTCACACACTCTCTTTTTTTTCTCCTGATTTCATGTGTTAATGAAATTGGTTTCACCTGAAGGGTTGCAGACAAACATATTTTTACTGCATCCTTTAACTTTTGATAGGTACTGGATTATGAGATTTGTGAGATCTGTATAAAGCAGGAACTCGATCTCTGTGGTAGCTTTTTTGAATATTTTTTTTAGGAATGGCATAGAACATTTACACTTATTTTTTTCTTTTTTGTAGCTTTTACTTGGAAGATAAAATTATTCAATTTATAGCTGAAGTGCACTGTTTTACTCACTGCTGCAGACAATTGTGTTCTGTATCTGTGGGCATCCAGTGATTCTTTTATCAATCAAGTGTACTGCACAGCTGTGGTCCAGTTTGTATCGGGATAGTACTGTCAGTGAGCTTTATTGCCTTCTTCCTTTTTTATTAGGGATGCATTAGTGAAATTTACTTAAACTTTAAAGTCTTTTACAGCTACTGAATTTAAATTATTTGCTTTGGATGAAGTTTAAACTAACTCCAATTTGTAGTATGATCAAAGCTGAAGGGATGGAATAATGGCCCCACGACTTCCTTGAATAAGTTAGATCTTAGTAATGAGGAGATCTAGTGCACAGAATGTAAGGAGATAGCCACTGTAAGACCAGGTAGTATGTAAGATCTGTTTTCTGTACCCTGATCCAGCAGTCTGGGTGATCCTGGGTGCTGCTGCCAATTGGAGCTACCAAGCTCATGTCAGCTCTGTCTGAAATCCTCCTAGAACAGTTTGACAGTACACAACCTTCAGTTGCTACCACCTTCCTAGCTCTTCTGCCATTCAGAGTAGTGATGATCTTGTACTTCCTATCATAAAGGCAAAGGTACTCAGACCTAGCTTTTCTCTAAATTCAGATCCTAAAGCTTGTCCGGATTGAACCAAATACTCCTTTTCCAGTTCTTCTGAGTCAGCTGAGTTCTGTGCATAACTTAGGCTCCTCTGTCTCCTTCGCATCCTATCTTGGCACTGATGATCTTGTAGCTGCAGGAAATTTCACGCTAGCAGTCAGCTTCCACTTGGGAGCATGCCTCCTGAAAGGCCGTGGATTTCACCCCAATTTCCTGAAAATCTTGGAATGAGTCAAGCCAACTGCAAGTTGTTAAGTGCCAGGAGTGGCATTTCATGCACTTGACATGCTGTCATTTCATGATGCAGAAAAAATAAATTTGGATGTTCTTTGAAGGTAAGGTTTGTTAGTTTAAAAAGGCTGGTTCATATTTTCTTAGCTTCTATTCTACTGTATTTCCA
Source organism: Numida meleagris (assembly GCF_002078875.1). Classification (NCBI taxonomy): domain Eukaryota; kingdom Metazoa; phylum Chordata; class Aves; order Galliformes; family Numididae; genus Numida; species Numida meleagris. The sequence continues at coordinate 174,341,913 of NC_034409.1, read as the reverse complement.
GGGATGATAAGAAAGATGGATTGAAGTTCTATACTGATCCTTCCTATTTCTTTGATCTTTGGAAAGAAAAAATGTTACAAGATACTGAAGACAAGCGGAAAGAAAAGAGGAGACAAAAGGTAAAAGCAGAAACGTAATAAGAAATAAATGTATTAAAATTTTGTGTACACTTGTCTGGACATAAGAATTGCTAGGCCATAATTGGTTTGTGTGCACGGAAGGATTTTTCCACTTCATGAGTGGTTGTAGACTCTGAGTCATTTCAGTTTTTATAGCTCATAATGTCTGTTTTAAGTTGGCAAATTGAATGTTAGGAGAACTATAGTTGTCTTCCAACATACTTTCTTTAATCGTTTGCCAGTAACTGCATATTAATACTCAGTGAAATGGCCCTGTTGTACTTTAGGAAAAAAAAGACCCTGTGATTTAGGGGGGGGAAATGAATTAGAAATATGGTTCTGTTTTTTTAGTTCTTTATCCAGATGCATCATCTGTAGCAAAACATGTGCTTATTCAGAAGTGTGTACTCTGTTTTTTAGGTCCTCGGTAGTAACTCTTCACTTTTCTACACAAAACAAGATAGTGAGATGATAATACTCAGCCAAATTATGTGCTTTAGCACCAAGAATAGACTTATTTTAGGTATAAGATTCCTTACTTCCTCAAAGTTCAAAAACAACAACAACAACAAAGACTTTTTCTTAGAAAAGTGTCTTCAGTCCTGGATTCTTTTCAGCAGTTTGCTTGAGATGTGTATATGAAGCAATCAAAATGTCTTGTTTAATGGTTTTTAGCTTTGAATGGAGAATTATGTTGCAACTTTTGGAGTTTCTCTCCTGTAAATTTTTGATCAAATGTGAGGACCATAATATTACTGATGTCCTTTCTTTCTTTCTTTTTTTTTTTTGAAGAGAGTTTTACGCATTGACTGCCTATCTTATCTGACAGCAGGTGCTCTTCTAGATAAGTTCAGTGAGAGATAAAGGATTTGAATTAAGATGTAACAGGTGCACAGACTTCAGAGGAAATAGAAGGAAAATACTTAGTTTTCAGTACACGTATATACACAAACATCATAGATATTGGCACCTGTATAGGAATAGATGTGTGTAAGTATAAGTAGGTGTTGTATATCATGGCACATACATACACCTGGATATATACTAATATGTATGATACCTGCTTAGAAATCTATCTGCAGGACATGACTACAAGGGAGTTTTACTATTGTAATTTTATCAAATGACATTTATTCCTTGTTCCAGTGGCTAGACAAAGCTTTCTGACTACAACATTTTTAAACAAAACATGAAGACTTAGTTAACTGCTTGAATTCAGCAGCTGTTTTAGTTCATGATTCTAAAAGTTTTGGAAACAAATAACCAGATCTTCCTGTAAGGAGCATGAGTCAAAACTGTTTTCTGTTTTGAAAGGTATCTCAGTACTAAATACAGTGGGAAAAGCTAAGTAAACATTTTGAGTACAAAATATTGTCTGAAGAACAACACTTGGTTATGTATCTGATTACATAAAAATTTATGTGCAGGGTTATAATCCTCAGTATGATAAGATATGAGTTGACTGAGAGATGGGAAGCAATTCTAGCAGCTTTTGTTTTTGAGTATTTTATGGGGAAAAAATGTATGGGGTTAATTAAACCTTTGAGGTTTTTTCCTTCCAGCCCTTTCTTCCTCCTTCAAATCTAGAGCTTTTCATTGGAGAAAGAGATAAAAAGAAACTGTCAACTGTTAAATTTTTCATTCTGATTTGGTACTAAAAAAGGGAAAATGTGAAAGCCTTTTTTAAGTTTTTAACATAACATCACTTGAAAATGTTTGGATGCCTGTAGAGATTTTTACAGAACCTTTTATGTCGAGACTTGCCGTCAGACTATTTTTGGCAATGCGTCTCACTTATTTCCACCCATGGTATATTTTTTGTAGATTTTAATTGCCATATTACAGTCTTCAAACAAGATGCAAAATATACTCTGTTCCAATCATGTAGAATTATAGCCATGCATCTCAGAAACAGATCTTCATAAATTCTACCTGGAGTGCTATTTGATTTGATTGCATGTACAACAAGATCAGCTAAGAAGAAAGCAACGCAGATGGAAATTTGCATAGAAAGATGTGGCTTTGACAAGTAGAACTCAGGGTTTTTTAGCATTCCAGAAGTTGATGTGCAAATCAGCATATTATCCTCCGGAATCTTTGGAGAGCTGCAGGGTTGGGTTGAGACGTTCACTCCACAGGTTGCTTGAGACTTCCGTTTCTTTTGTTCTTGTCCCTAAAGTGCCAGTGACTGGGGATGAATCCAGGGCATCTCCTAACAATTCTGTGGTTAAAGTTATACTTTGGATCAACTAAGAATTGTGCCAACGGTTTATACTTTACAGGAGCACGAAGTATAAAGCCCATTGAGAAACTGAGCAGAATAAATAGATATGTATTGTTTAGCGTATTACTAACTATGCAGTCCAACTAAGATGACCAAATGTAGCTGGTTTTTAGCCTCAACATTTCAGGTGGTCAATGAAGATTAAGAACACTCTTTGCACCAAAAGGTGTGTTTTCCTATGCTATGTTGGTAATTTGCCTTAAATGTTTGAATAAATCACAGCAGAAAGTTGGTGAGGCGTTTCATCTTCCTGCCTTCAAATATCACAGGTCTTCTTTCAGCTGAACTGTGGAGAATTTTAACACAGAATTCCTCTGATTTAGCTATTTCAGCTCCAAATGAAGCTGTAATTTTATTTACAAGTTTAAAATATGCAATATACTCCCTGGTTTTTTTTGTTTGCATTTTACTTTTGAGCTTTCAGTGGATTAGTGCATAAGGGTACAATAAGTTAGAGTTCGGCTTTCATGTAGCAGTAATGGGAAGGGTGTGACTGTAGACCAGTTGTTAATCATTCAGTCACCCAAAGGAAGGTTGTTCTACTTTGCTTTTTAGTGTTCCCCAACTTTTCATTAGGAATAATTAGTTATTCAGATCATTAGAAAACTCTAAATTTGGGGGGTTTGTATACTTGCATTTCAAACATCATTGATGACTTGAGATGGATGTGATCTTGTAAATTTTATGAAGTCAGGAAAATGTTAGGCTCATTGATCTCTTTTTTTTTTTCTTTGAAAGCTTTGAAAATAGTTGCTGAAGCTACTTTCAGTTACAGGCTGTTTTTCCTTATAAAGATGCTTGAAATATTATTTGCTAACTCTTGATGTAAATATCAAACTTAAAATTAACTTAACTCTGAAGGCTGTAATATGCTTGCTGTATGACTGAAGCCACTTCCAGCCAACAGATGAATGATGTGCCTGCTTGCTGGCTTAACCTATGGCATTTCTTTGTCTACCACAGCTTCTATTACATTTAATTAAGAGGAAGTAACTCTCCTTAACAATGCTTAATTTTCATTTAAAAAAAATGTTTCTAACTGTAGTTATTTTTGAAGTCTTCAGCTCCTCTAAAACTGTTTACTCATTAAACCTAGAACTACTGCACATTGTTCAGTGCATGGAAGTGTTTCTGCAGTGTGTAAGGGCTAGTAAGATCATCCTCTGTTCCTGGAACAGCATAAAGCTGCTCTACCAGAGTTCTATACGGTTTGTCTGCTGTTGCTATTTGCCTCGCTATTACTGAAAAAAGTGTTTTAGAGATGCCTTTAGATAATAATCTAGAATTCAGTACAAGAAGAGTTTAGTACAGTTTGAGTAAAAGGGATTCCAGCGTATTTATTGATTTAGCATACTTACAGATGATGGTCTGGGAAACCTATCCAAGTCTGACCCAATAAAATCAAACTAAGACTTGGGTGTATGTTATTGTTTATTAATAGACACACATGTATTTACCTTTTTTCATAAAAACATGGTGATCTCTTAAAATTAAAAAAGAAAAGCAAGCTCTTAAATAGGTGGTGATGTGTAAGCAGTCATGTAAGCACTCTTGTTTGTGCAGGAATTGTGCTGAAATGATTATCTTCCAGGGAGTGTTGTACATGATTCCAAAGGCTGACATTTACTTTAGAAACTTAAAGAAAATGGATAGTAGTGACCCTCAGAGGGTGGAATTACTTTTCTGTGAGGGGAAAACACTAAAGCAAGTTTACAATTAACCTGTAGGCTTGCTTGTACTTCTCAAATACTTTGAGTTGGTAACAAAAGTTAAGGAAATGCATCAGGATAAAAGATCAAAATAAAAACAAATTTAATTTTGCAGTGATCAAATGAAAAAGACAGATGTGAAGCATTTAGCAAGCGTGGGGAATAGAAGAACTTCGTGTATTTAAAATAAAGCACAATTGAACCTGTCTCCCTTCTGCTCTGATTCCCATATTAGAAAATGCTGGTATAAAGAAATGGCATTAAAAAAGAAGGTAAAGTGTTGCATAACCTGAATAAATAAGGGAGCAATGCTAGAAAGTTTGAGAAGGAAAAAGAATTAATAGGCAGGAAAAAAAAAGGAACCAAAGTGGTTATCTTTACGTAACATAACATTAATCAGACTAAAAAGAAAAATTACTCACTGCAGGGCCAGGAACAAGAAAGTGTTGTCAAGAACATTTGATAAAGATTTTTCTGTTCTTGTTAATGCTAGCGAAGGTAGCTCAGCAGGTCCATGATCCAGACATGCATGAGCAAGCCAGAGATCCAAACAAAGGCAAGCAAATATTTGTTAAATTTTTAGTTGCATAATGCCAAGTAAATTGCTTCAAAATTATTTAATCCATGCTTTTTGACAGCTTTGGGAATTTATGTTCATCCATGAGATGAACATAACCATGAGAACCATTATGTTCATCCATGAGATGAACATAACCATGAGAACCATTATGTTCATCAATGAGATGAGATAACCTTTTTCTCTTTTCCTTTTTGGTTGGACTCTGACTTACCAGCAATCCCTCATACCTTGAAGGTAGAGACTCAGGAATAAAATGCTTGCCTGTCCACATTTTACTTCACTCCTGTCTAAATACAGTTGATTATGCTTGCATTATCAGAAGATCAATATAATTATTTCCTGAGAATTTTGTAACAGCCAAAAGATTAATACCAAATTATAAATAAATAGATTAAAGAGGTTCCATCTATGAGTTAGTATTGTAAAATGTGGATTCTTGAGCTGATTTTAAAAAATAATAATAATAATCCAATGCCCTTGTAAGTATTGAGGAAAAGAGTAGCACATAAATACCTCTTTCAGTTTGGCATGTTCAAACTTCCTTATTTTCCTTCCGAAGCATGGAGTTAGGGAAAGCATGGAGTCCCGCTGCTGGGAGATCTGATAAATAACCACTGACGTTGACTGGGCCTGAAATAGTATAGAAAGATTTCAAAAGCTAAGCCAACGGAAGTAATCAAGCTGTAACATATCGCTGGCCTGAGTATTACTGACACACTGCAGGGAGAATTAGTGTCATTTGAATCATTTGTATGTAGGATAATCAGAAGCGAGACAAGGAGAACCAGGAGAAATGCTGGTAATTTATGAGATCTATGAAAAGAGGGCATGTTAAATAATAAAAACAATAGGTCCATGTCACACTGGGACATGCATGCTACAGAAGAAGGGCAAAGTGGCATTTTTCTGCTTATGGGGTTCATAGCTTAAGGAGTTCTTGACGTTTTCAGTGCAGAAAAATTTTATGAAGACTTGGCTTCGTCTGTAAATCTGGTCTTATTTTCATGCACTCTAACTGCATTTTAACCTGCTTTTTTCCTTTCCTTTTTTTTTTCTCTCTTTGCTTGCTTTATTTCTTTTGTTTGAACATCAGGAGCAAAAGCGTATAGATGGCACCACCCGTGAGGTGAAAAAGGTTAGAAAAGCCAGGAACAGACGCCAGGAGTGGAATATGATGGCATATGACAAAGAGCTTAGACCTGACAACAGGTTGTCTCAGAGTGTGTACCATGGAGCATCTTCCGAGGGATCCCTGTCCCCAGATACTAGGTCTGTTTACAACCAAGCTGTTTCTTACGCCACAGTTGTACGTTCCCAAATACTGAGTAGAATTAGATGTTTGTACAGGCTGGGAGTAGTTAGAACGGACAAAGCATACAGTGCGTGTTTTAAAGCTCTTCTCGTAGATAACAACGTAAATTCTGTAACTAATGATATTTTCCTTCCTTAGCATCAGATGATCATTTTGTCATCGTAATTTGTTGTGCATTGGAATAAAATAAGTGCTTTATGCTTTGTATTCGATCTTAAGTAGCTGTAGTTGCAAAAGCAGTTCAATTGCATTCTACCAGATAATGGCAGTACTTTCTTCATGTCTAGTTTGTCTATAAAACAAACAACAATACCAGATGTAACATTACTGCTTGAAATAGATCTCTTTGAAGAAAAATCTCTGCTTTGGGGTACGCAGCAGAACTCATTTTCATTGTATGAGATTCCCTTTGAGCTCAGTGGGAGTTACCTACTCCCGTTGCGCACAGAAGTCTGAGTTAGTTCACTAAGCTGGTTTCACGAAAGGATTTGCTCTTATTTTGTTTCTGTCACCGTTAATTGCTAGCAGTAGTGCTAGGAATGAAAGGAACCAGTGAAAAACATCAGCTGAGGCTTACATTGTTGAGTGGCCAGGATGAGGAAACAACCACCACTGCAGAAGTGTGCACCGATACCTTAAGTTCGCTGAGCAGCTGAAATGAACAGTTACGCGTCCAAGCTGCTCAGAACTCTGTATACCTAACTTTCAACCTTAGTGAGGATCAATAACAACAAAATAATAACAAAATTAATACAATGCAATAACAAGAAATGGAAAGAAAATTGCTACTGCTGTTTCAATAGTATGTTCAGACTCTCTCTAAAATCTTCTAGCTACAGTTCCTACTGCAAAATGTTATCTCTTGGTTGCCAGTCTGCTACATTTCACAAACACCATGCTTGCCATAGGTATCTGTGATAAGATGACATTGATTTTTATCTGCCAAGTGCAAGATGTGGATTTTTATTGTCTTTGAGCTCTGCCTTTCACACATTTCAAGTCCTTTTTCTGGCCTTAACACCTCGCTTCCAGGATTCTCAAATTTAATTACTGACGTAGAAATTGTCTTTAATCTCCCAGCAGTGTTGAAATGTATTCAGCTATTTGCAGACATCAACAATGGTTGCAATCTGCAAGATATTCTAAGCAGAAATTGTAAAGATGCATCATTGTGTTGGGTATAGATTTTTTGGTATGACATACCTTGTGCTTATTATTAAAACTTTTGAGTACTTGTGAAGAACTTGAAATTTCAGTGAAGCCAATATTAGCAATTAAATCCTGAAATCTATTTTACGTGCATGAAAGGTTAATTTTGTGACCAGTAGTGAGGTGGAGAGAAGACTGCTTTATCTTGGGGTAGTCTCACTTGTGGGAACTAAATTATAAAGCCATGATGCATTCAGAAATAGGTACTGGCTTCAGAGAGGTTCTTACACTGACAGCTGCTGCATGAGCAGTGTGTTTCATTTCTTCAGGACCTTATTTGTATTTATCTCTGTATTTTTTTTTTAATTCTGAAATAAAAAAGCTCACATTTGACATAGCTTGCTAATTGTAAAACTTGCACATTAAAGGTTGATACCCAAGCGTCCAGACTGTGGCAATTTACAATTAATTTGTTATACTTATTGTACTTCAGAGAGAGAAACACAAGCTGAATCCAAACAGAAACCAGCAAGTTAATGTGAGAAAAGTAAGAACAAGAAAAGAAGAGTGGGAGAGAAGGAAAATGGGCATTGAGTTCATGAGTGACGCAAAGAAAATGGAGCAGGCAGGAAGCATGAAAGAGGACAAAATGCCCAAAGGGTTTGTCATTTTGCTTTACTCAAAGCCCTGGCTTTTTGTTGCTTACCTTGCTTCCAGTCTTACAGATAAGTGCACCAGTTTCCTGAGTTCACTAAAAGCCAGGCTGCACGATTGTTCATTACTAATACGGTTCAGCTCTGTGCAGTAATGGGACGAAGGGATTCTTTTGCTCCCTCTCTTGGGCTTGTTTGAGAGAGCATCCTGGACTTTGTATCTTTATGAACTCTCTGCTCAACTAATATTTACATTTCCCAATTTCTCTAAGCCTTTGCAACAAAGTTATTTGTGCAAAGAAGCAGCGTTTCCTAACCTTTGAAATTTGTTTCCTCTGCTTTGGTGAAGAGTAATCTTCTGCATATTTGAGTGCTTGCAATATTGCTTTCCTTTTTCTGCTGCTGTTGTTAACGTAAGGCCAACCTGATAAGTAATATCATTTCAAACAGAGCACTGTCAAAATCATTGACATTAAACAGCGTGCTTGCTCACTGCTGCTAGAGCGTAGTAAAACCTGAAGAAAATTCCTTTTCTTTTTTAAAGTCTCTATTCCTTAGTGGACTTAGATGAGAATGGTGCTTGGTAGTCAGGGAGTCTTGCTGCAGGAAAAATAATCCTGATGGCATTCTTTCTAGGTTTTCTTGTGAACTGTTCAGATAATACTGTTAAACTTGCATAATCTGTTCTTCTGCATCCATTTACTTTAATTTTAGGTCCCATGCATCTGACGTTACAGATTATTCTTATCCTGCCACTCCGAATCATTCCCTCCATCAGCAGATAGCAATGCCTTCCTATGGAACAGGAGATGGTTCGCAGTACGTGGGTGTATCCCAAAGCCATGAACATGAATACAGACCACCATCTACCACAGTGCGACACGCTACTTTAAACAGACCTCAGCAACCACCTCCACCTCCACCCCAGCCTGCAGATGGCCAGCATAGCTCAGTACCTGTGGTACCAGCAGAATATGGGTAAAACTCCTGACTTACTCCAGTGAATTCTTGACAAAGCTAGAGGGACGCATGCTTTTCATGACCATCAGTATAACGCGAGTACAAAGAGTCCCAAGTACCTGAGTTATCTTACTGCGGAGGACAGAACAAGTTTGGTATTATTCTTATGTATGAGGTGAATTTGAGTGAGGAAATAAATAGTGAAAACAGAAATAATTATTTCCATATTGAATGTGATGAAATCAATATGTTAGTAATACTAAAGGTCCCTAATATAATATTAAGGAGGGGACAGTTCTCCTTTATAGCAGAAAGTAGTTAGGACAGGTAGAACATAATTTCTGTGATGTTTTAAATTCCAGGAAAGGTGCAGAAAAGGTATTGCTGAATGTGATAAACATGAATCTTTGGATTGCATCACAGAAATGATTTATAAAGGAACTGGTGATTGAACTAGGAGGGATCTCATCAGACACAGAATCGAGTTCCCTGCTGCCACAGACATCTCTGTTATTGAGTTTATGAATTTATCAAATTCCCATGTAAATATTTTGCCTGAACACGTTGTGAAGAAAGATGTGTTCTTTGTGTATTGGCTCTCTGATAGAGGGAAATCACCTACTTTCTAATGAGTCTGTACCAGTTATTTTCTTTTGCCAATATCTTTTTTTGCTTTAGTAACCTAAAACTTCCTATCGCAACCCCAGTTAAATTATATTTGCTCTTCTCTGGATCATTTTAAGCTAAGCCAGCCAAGCTTTTTCAGCTTTGGTTGATGCATCCTGGGATAGCATGTGCCCAATTAATGATGGTATCATGCTGTAGATTACTCATTCTTGCTCTGATTGATTGCTCCAACCTGCTTTTTGTGTTATTTCCAGTTTATAGCAGGAATACTTGTGGTTAATTCCCAGCTACATGACTGTTGGCAGTGTATTAGAATTGTTGTTCACTGACATGTATCACTGAATGTCAGTAACTTTCCTTCAACTCCTGTCTTCTGTATCTAGTTCTGTACCATAGCACGTATATGAATTTCCCATTTTTCCATTTAACATTTCCATTAATTACTTGTTTTAATTAATTGTTCTTCTTTAAAGTATCCATCAAGTTTATTAATCAATTGAATGATATTTAAGTTGATAAACTTGACTAGAGGAGCACATGAGATTCATGATTGACCATTGGGTGAAGCTGTCCAGTCCTGCTTTCCATTATCCTCCACGCCTTATCTCTTATCTCCTAATATTTGTGTAACACTACCTTCTATGGAAGTGGTATTCGTAGTCTGCACTTTTCTTGGTCCATTCTAAATCTTAGGTAGTGTATGTAATGTTCTCATAGATGTTTAGTAACACATGTAGGTGTTAACTAGGCAGGAGTAATAATATAAACTACCATTTTTTTTTTTTTGTGGACTTCTGAAAGGAGTTGCCCTTCTGCTTTAACAGAGTATTATCAATATGTGGTAATTTACATGTTTTATAATTGTTTGCATATTTAACTCAAAATTTTAAATTTCTTTCAATTTTTTGTTTTAGCTGAGGTTGGGTGAGAGCAGTTTGAGGGGTGACGATGTTGTACGTCCTAACTTCTGATGTATTAAATGTGTTTATTTTGTTTTATATAGGATGCTTCCAGCTCAGATGGTGGATTATTACAATCCTGCAGGCCCTCCCCCTCCTCCCCCTCCCCCTATGATTCCATCGGCACAAACAGCATTTGTTAGTCCCCTTCAGCTTCCTGGGCCACCTTCCCATTCTGGACTGGTGACAGGCTGTGCATACGTATCCGCTCATCCTCCTCCTCCTAGCGGGCTTGTTGTCACTGCTCCTCCCCCGCCAGGCCCCCCTGCTGCAGCTTCCTCCCTCTCTTCCTCCCCCATGCATGCTCCTCCAGCTGCTGAGGCAAAACGCCACGAACTTGCACAGCCACCAGTAAGTGATGCGCGAAGTGATCTCCTGGCTGCCATTCGGATGGGTAAGTGCACACTTACCCATTTTAACCTTTTTTTTTTTTCTTCAATGAAAGCACTGTGTTTTCCAGTGATCCAAACCAAGTTCGTGGCTTCTGTTTCCCGCTAGGCAGAATTTCTTTGAGAAGATTGGTTTACCACAGGTGCCACATGCATACTCTAACCTTAGTCATCATGACTTTTAGAAACAGATCCAAGATCTTGAAGCTTTGCTAAATGCATGCTAGTATTTGTGTATACATAATAAAATGAAAACAATATTTATGTATATTATGTGCAATGCTCCATTAGAAGTACACAGATTATTTGGTTCTATTCAGAACGGAGGTATCCGACACCAGGTTCCAGCCCAGTGAATTTTAATCAGTGACTAATAGCTACTCTTGACTTTGTTTACACTATGGAGTAGTTCTACTGCTGTTTCCAAGTGCACTTGTGAAAACTTTCCTTTTCAGATCAGAAGGATACGTACAGTCTTACATACTTAGGTCTTGTATATTATTGCCATGTTGTTCAGCCTGGAGAAGAGAAGGCTCCAGGGCGGCCTCATTGCGGCCTTCTGGTACGTAAAGGGAGCTTATAAACAGGAGGGAGACTGACTTCTTGCATGGGCAGATACTGATAGGATAAAGGGGAATCATTTTAAACTAGAAGAGGGGAGATTTGAGTTAGTTAGATGCTGGGAAGAAATTCTTTACTCAGAGGATGGTGAGGCACTGGCACAGGCTGCCCAGAGAACTGTGGGCGCCCCATCCCTGGAGGTGTTCAGGGCCAGGTTGGATGGGGCCCTGGGCAGCCTGATTTAGTGGTTGGTAACCCTGCCAGCGGCAGGGGAGTTGGAGTTAGGTGATCTTTAAGGTCTCTTCTAACCCAAGCCATTCTATGATAAGTCTAGAAGAACTCAACTCTTTGAGAATGGAGTCAAGTCTGCCTTTTTTTTTTTTTTTTGTCTTTGTCTCTTCCTTGCTCAGGAGGGCACTCTAATTCAGTGGTTTCTTTGATTTCCTTTTTGAATATGTGAAATAAGAAATTAAAGAGGTTTGAAAACTTAATCTGGAAAAACTTAATCTCCACAGGAATACAGCTGAAAAAGGTGCAAGAGCAACGTGAGCAAGAAGCGAAGCGAGAACCTGTTGGGAATGATGTGGCAACCATCCTTTCAAGACGCATTGCTGTGGAGTACAGTGATTCTGATGATGATTCAGAATTTGATGAGAATGATTGGTCAGATTGAAGCTGGTCTGAGCGCAGTGGCACGTTCACAAAGTACTTGGCTTCAGCGATTGCTTTGATAGCAAGATGTAAAGCAGGATGTTGATGTGTATTAAGGCTAGTGATCGAAATGCTAAAATTGAATTGATATTATTCAGAATGCTGTAGCTTAGCAACTCTGGTAATAATGTGATTATGCTTATGCAGATCAGAAACTTGTCTTACTTTCAGTATTTACCGCATAATACTTAAGTGCCACTAAATGTAGCAAATCGTGCTGCGTGCAAAACATGCTGCAGTTGTTGCACTGTTACAGAACCAGCATTTTATTTTACTTTCCTGATCTTTTGAGGGGTAAAATATATTTTTTGACTTTGCATCTTATTCCTTGAATTATGTAAACAACGTAGGTACTTGTGAATTGGTCTGCTTGTTAGTCTTCAAGGTCGGTTCACTATATAACTGGATGAAGCGTTGTTCCATAATTATACAACTTTTAGCTTTTTATTAGATGCTAATTATGCCCATGTTAAAGTGCAGTAGACAGACAGTAGCTAAATACCTACTTAGTCTATTTTTAAGCACTACTGGGCTTAGATTTTTGCATACAGACTTGATTTTATACAATTTAACCTCTTTTTTTTAATCTTAAAAATGTAGCAGATAATGAAATGTATACTTTGAAGAGTGAATCCCCTTGATACCAAAATTAACATGGTGAGCAGACTGGATAAGTTTGTAACAGTAATAGCTCTAGGTTGCTGGCAGCTTGTTGGGTAGGGTGCTGGGAAGTCTCACGTAGGTAGTGAATGTGTGCCCATGTTACAAAATAAAGTTAAAACACCTGTACAGCTTTTCAGTTGCATGATGTGGATCAATTAGACACAAAGATTTCAGGATAGACGTGATGGAAACAACACGGTTATTCCAGCGTAGAAAAGGTAACAGTATTGTTACTAAAGAATGGAACTTTGTCGGTCTAGATCTAGCAGTCGGATGCATTTCACAAGTATTAAACTTGGTCCTTGTGCCTGTAGGTACAAGTGCTTGTAAATAAGTTTTTTGTTTGTTTATTGATTTGTGTATGTATAGTCATGAGAGATTGTTTTCAGTTTCCCGTAGCGCACTTACCCAAAGCTACCATTATTCTGAATGTATTTCCTGCCTAGTACATTGCATCTCTGTAACATTTGGCAGTTAAAGCAGTTTCAGTGGCAATGGTACTATGCCATCTATATTCATTCTTTTTCTCTTCCCCTTGGTAGGGTTGCTGACATACAGTCTGCTTTGGCTGTTTCTGTTTTCTCTGAAAATAATTCATGTTTTTTTCTCAGTACAGTATTAAAATGTTTTTTTCTTCTGGACTGAGAGTTGGGCTGCTGCTTGGCCTAATGGGGCTTTTAAAGGCGTATTAGGAAGAGGAAGAAGAATTCTTTCCTTAACAGATTGCAGTTTTAATCTTTGTAACAGAAGTCTGTAATTCCAGGTCTGAACATTTGTTAAAGCTCCTTTGTTCTGTGAGACCCCATCTGTTCTTAAAAGTAACAAAGAAGGGGGAAAAAAGTACGTGAAATGAAGAAATAAAAAGAAGAAATAAAAGACATCTCACCCGTGTTTACACAGTTACCAGTTTTATTCTTGAGAATGTAACAGTCTGACATGATGTTTGCATGAAGCTACTGGCTATTTCCCTGCTGTTTAATCTGCGTATGACTTTTCAGTCTGGGCCGGTTGTTTTTATGGTGGGGTGGCCATGTGCTGCCTCAGTATCGATACCGAAGATTTATCATACCAAGTAGAACCAATCTCTGCATAACGGGGAGCAGCTACAGCTCCCGTTTAGTGGCGGCAGCTGAAGGCACTCATTGCAGTGTGTTGGATCCGATTGTCTTCGCCTTAAATACAGAGCTCAATTTTGCTTTATTTTGCGCTCTGGAGCCTGAGGTCTGTGTGCACACAGGGCAGAATTTAGGCCACAGCTTGATGATGGTGCCGACTAATGCATGACAAGGGGTTAGTTCTGATCGTAGTGATGCACTTGCAGAGCAGCTTGCAAAATGATTCTTCACGTGAGTTGGATGGAAGCGCGACTCAGGCTGCAGTGCTACGTTGCTGTGCAGGTGGGGGAGTGCTCTCGGTACTCTCGTAATACATGTTGCAATGAAATATCCCAGCAGTCCTTTCTTTCCATTCTACTGAAATTTGATATGACAGAAGATATATTTTATGAGCACAGAGGCTTGGGTGTATCAAGAGTTTTGTAATTTGTGTTGTTTTTAAATAATAAACATGAGACAAGCAATCAGTTGTGACCGGTTAAGATGGTGTAGATTTTTCAGTCACAGTAGCCCCCCTGTTTTCCTGAACCTGCAGTGTTGTCATTTTCCTTTCAGTATTTTATTAATACAAATGTGAATTGAATTTAGTGATGTAAACTAACATTCTAGGCTGTTTTTATCAGTTTTATCATACTTTGGGTTGTGAATAACTAACAAACATGAATAAAATCTCACTTTTGAGCCTGTCTTTCTTTCCTTAGATTATTAAGATTTTGCTATTAATCTTCATTCCTTCCTGTTAAATAACTGAAATGAAAATGTAACATTTCCAAATGCTACCTGTGATCTCAGGAGCCACGATTTTCCTGGGACGTCAGCTGGAGTCCGCAAAAACCTCACTTAGAGGGTGGTGACACACTGGAACAGGTTCCCCAGGGAGGTTGTGGATGCCCCGTCCCTGGAGGCATTCAAGGCCAGGCTGGATGTGGCTCTGGGCAGCCTGGTCTAGTGGTTGGCGACCCTGCACTTGGCAGGGGGGTTGAGACTTGATGATCTTTGAGGTCCTTTTCAACCCAGGCCATTCTGTGATTCAGTGAAAAGCAGACTTCCTTCAGGCACTGCTGCTACTCCTAACTTACGTTGTTTTTCCTTATTTTGCAGCCTTGATTCAAACTCTAACTTAACAGTTCTTGGCCAGTGTAAGCTCTTGTTATCTTCCCTCCAGGTAGCTTTATTTTCAGTGAAAGACAGTAAACAACACCTTGGCTCTCAGAAGGAGCAGGGCAGGAAGCGGTACTACCAGCCCCTTCCCCCTCCCCCCTTTTGTAAGGATCTTTGTGGATTATTGATGCCAAACACACTATTGTACAAATGCAAGCTCATACGTACCTACTACAATAATATTTTTAATTTAATCTTTTAACAGATTTAAAACCTCATATGGTAACAGTAGAGGCTTCCCATCATTTTGGGAAGAGCTTGCGTAAGCTGATTCTGTAACCTGGAGTAGCCTATTGCACATTAAATAGATTTACTTACGCATCTTAGGTGTGCTTGTTTCCTAGGAAAAGGAGCTCTTCTTGACTCTGTTCAGCTGAAAATTCCAGTCCCTCTGGCTCACAGTTCTTTTTTTGGCTGATGTGTATGAAGTCTGAGTTGGAGTCCTTTCCACTACCAGTACGTACATAGGTACGCATGCACACATGCACGTTTGCGCACCCGTGGAGTTTCAGCAGGATCTTGGGGTGGCTTTGTATTCATGTCCTGAAGCGCTGTTGGTGTGACCAGCGATGCATGGGGAATGGAAATAAAGGATGATCCCTGCTGGAGCCCATCAGGCCCTGGATCGGCTGCAAAATAGGAGTGACTGAAGGTTGTTCAGTGGTGAGCTTAGTTCTCTGGGACTTGAAAGGAAGTGTGGGTGCTTTAGAAGGACTCGCTGTAGGTTTCCAATCAACCATCCCTTTTCTTTGTACAGGGAAATAGAAAGACTTGGGCCACTGGAAAAAAATATTTGGCATAGAATAGGAGGAAGGAATTTTATATTTGTCTTCTCTAGTAATAGCTGGAGGCAAGGAGTGATTTCTCATGTGCTGTCAAATATCTTTTGTTTTCTCTGGAGCAATGTGTTCTTGTCTGTGGGTGACATGAGTGTGTGCTCATACATATGGAAAGCAACCTCATGTGTTTGTGCTGGATCAGGCATTTTTTCAGCTACGTAAGAGAACAAGTAGCCTTTAAGAGAATCTTAGCTAAATATAGTAGTCTCTTTGGAGATTAATTCTTAACATTGCAGATGAATAAAGAAGTTCTTATCTGATTAGCTGTACTTTGCTCACGGTGAGAGGCCACATGCAAAGTACTTTGGAGATTCGAGCTCAGGGCAACTGTTTCTTAGGCGTCTTAACAGCTTGTCTTAGTTCTTACGTGGTACAACAGTGTGTTACTGGTGGAAAAGGCTGAGCGACCTGGAGAGGTGACACGTCTGTCTGCCCTGCTCAGCAGTCACTTGTGCAGTGTAATGAAGGATGGGTGAAGGAAGAGAGGGCCAGGCGTCTGGCAAAGTTACTCTCAGACCAGACCAGTTAGTAGTGGGCAGTTTCTCCCACTACTACTTTGAGGCAGGGATCCTACTGAGTATACTGAAAGAGATGGGGTAATGCAAAAGCTCCAGCGCTTCTGTGTAAGTTCTACTGATCCCAGAGAATGTGCACGGAGCAGAGCTCAAACTCATCAGTTTAAAGGAGAGGTTCTTGCGTTACTGGGGCAGGCAGCCAGTCAGTCTCCGCCAAGTTCTTGGTACCAGTGGCAGCCAACCAGTATAGAGTCTGCCCTGCAGATACTGGTGGTGGCAGGCCGGCGAGATGTCTGCTTAACCCCCTTAGTGTTAGAACCACGTGTATTATACGTACAACAGCAGGAGGCAATAAAGCATTGCGTATCAGCATATCCCTCTGCATCCTTCTCTGTTTTCTTTCAAATTTTGTAATAGTTTGTGTTATCAGCCAAGGATATTCCCATTCACTGCTGCAGCAGGGTTTTTGGTTTGGTTGCTTGGCTGGCTGGGGTTTCTTTCCCTCGGATAGATTTGTGTTATCAGCACAGTGACCGAACAGCGGGTGTTCCAAGGGATGCCGTTTCCAGCTACAAAGGCTTTTCTCCTCCACTGAGGATGATGCCGACAGATGCAGGATTCTTTATCCTAGACTTAACTCAGTGCTGAAACATGAATCTTTCCCAAACTGCTGCTCATTCCGTCAAGGAAGGCCTCGCCTTGGCTTCACGTGGGGCATGCTTTCAGGTTTGTTCATACCTGGCCTGCTCTTGTGCTGTTTTCAGCTATACCTGCATCAGTTCATTCTTCTGCTCTGTTTTTTTTTTTTTTTTTTTTTTTTCCTTCCAAACATCACATGATTTCTAGAATGTTTTCTTGTGTTGCTTTCAAGCATCTGGCTAAACTTATTATCAATATGTTGTGAATGTTATTTCTGTATTAAAGCAAGAATTTTCCTGTGTGTTTTATGTTCTCAGAATGACTACTAAAGAGACATTGCCCAGACTTTCTGTAGAAGCTTCCTCACAGATGTATTTCTGTGCAATTTCTTTTTTATGACGCATCCTGACTAGCAAATGTTTGGAGGCTTTGTTTACAGCACTTACCAGGCTCTTGGTCTGCTGTGAAGTTCTCCCTTAGACGTTCATCAGAATATTTGGTTGTGACTAGAGAACTTCTTTATGCTAAGGTATGTGATGTATAAAGTGGTATACCTCGGTGTTTTAAACTGAAATGCATACGCCCAGCTCTGAATTATTTATAAAAGAGAATGGAGTGGTTCCTGGGAGCATTTGGAGTTTCACTTAACGTGTGGATCCTCCTGCCTGGCTCATTGCTTCATTTGATGGATCACTGATTTGCCTTAATGGCTGGAAATCACCATCGTAGAATCATAGAATGACTTGGGTTGGAAGGGACCTCAAAGATCATCTAGTTCCAACCCCCCGCCACATTTCAAGCCTTTTTCTGAAGATACTCAAGATCACCTTCTTCATATCCAGCTGGCTTACCTCAGACAAATTCTTATCTGGAAAAGAAGTTATAGTTTCTTTCATCCTCTGTATTCTCTTCAAAATCCCCAGTGACTGTCAAGTCACCCTTTGCTTTGTAAATGATTTAAGAGCCATCTTCATTCTTTCAGTTGACGTAGTCTGTCTAAGGAAACAGAATTTAGATCTGCCACATGCTCCAAGTAAAGGACGTTCTGTCCCTCTCCTGTGATGCCCCTCCTGACCTATATTCCTTGCTATGTTTCTAGAATCTATATGAATTATTTATACGGCATGATAGATTTACTTCATTCTTGGCTGAAAGAGATAATAAATCCTCACTTTAGGGATTTTCAAATCTTGTTAAAATATACCAAAGCGCAAGGCAGCTGCAAACAGCTAGAATTATTTCAAATAAGAGACGTGGGGGTTGTCTAACTGTACTGTTGCTTTTTTCTTACTGCGGTACCTAAGAAAAAGCATTAAGTACAAGGTGCCTCCCCTAAATGGGGAGCATAACACTGCAGGTTTGTGGGATTCTTTTCTCTCTTAAAAGGGAGGTAGGAGAATAGAAATTTTAGGACAGAGATGGGGGAAAAAGATCCTTACTATGCTGAAGAATGAGAGATGTTTCAGTGAATAATTGATGATAATTCTTTGTTTCACTCCATCTCCATACAGAACCCCTCTATGGATGGTGAGGAGTTTTAACCTTTTCCCTGGAGATTACCTTACATATTTTATTTTCTTCACCTTATCAGTTCCAGTATGTGATGACCTTTCTTTTCAGTCCATCCATTTGCCTGCTTCAGCTTTTATTTCCTTCATTGATCAGATGAGACGTGAGAGTGCAAACAGCGCTGGCAGTGCCTTGCTACCGGATTAGGATGAGTAGACTTAACATGACATTTAAATGATAAATAGATCTCCTTTAAAATTCATGAATACAAGAACTGTTAAAAGGAGTCCAGTGAACCAGGAGTGTCTTCTGTGCAGAAAGAAAAGCGTGGGTTCAAGGTGGAAGGATATTTAAGGAGTTTGTGGGTAAAACACAGAATGATAAAATCATTAACATTGGAAAAGACCACTAAGATCATCAGTCCAACCCCAGCCCATCCCCCCACTGACCGCGTCCCTCAGTGCCACATCTCTATGTTTCTTGAGCACCTCCAGGGACGGTGACTGCAGCACCTCCCTGGGCAGCCTGTGCCAGTGCCTCACTGCTCTTTCTGAGAATTTTTTCCTACTATCCAACATGAACCTCCCATGAAGTATACTTGACGCATTCATAAAGCGCAACTCTCAATCTAACGCTTCTGGTTGTGAGATTTGCACAAATACAGTAATTATCAGTCTGCTGCAGGAATTGCTTCTATCTAGTTTTTTTTGTTGTTGTTCTTTTTTTGTGGGGGGAGAGATGACCATTTATTCTCATCCCTCTGTATGCTGAATGCCAACAGAGATCCCAGTGCTGTCCAGCAAAGTTTGTTAGATCAAGAAGCAGAAGTGCAATGGCAATGGAGAAGTAGTGGGAAGGCAAGGGTAAAGCTGAGAACAAGCAGGAGGTTTTCCTCAGAAGTGCTTGTGATCCAAGCTAAAATGGACAGTGCCTGAAAGGTGGCTGCGCTACGAGCAGGACTGCCCAGCAGCTGTTTGCACATCCATTTATGCTTCCAGGACACATGCACTTTCATCTACTATTGTGATTCTTCAGCATTATAGGTCGCTAAGCTGTGGAGAGGCACAAAGCCACCTCTTTGATGCACCTGGCAAGGTGCTGGTGATTGATGACAAAGCATTGCTGATGGGTTTTTGAAAACTGTGTGGTGCAGCAGAGCTCTCCTGCAGCTTGTGTAGCAGCCCAACCAGCCGGAGGCTCTGGAGCTAATCCTACAAAATGAGCCAAGTAGGATTAACTAGGCAGTAAGAAATCTATCATCGGGCAGCTACGCTTTAGCGTTTGTTTAAAATACAAGGCCAGGTAATGCAGTAACGGTGAAAATATTTGAGCACGCTTTTTCAGCAGGTAGGAATTCCCTGCCCAGGGGGGTGCTGATGTACGTGGGGGGAGCAAGGCATTGGGCTGCACAGCTCTGCAGCTATGGAAGGAGAGCTGAGAGGAGCCCTGCAGCCTCTGTCCTGCTGGAGCCTGCTTGGCACCTCGGAAAAGAGGAAGTGTGCAGTTCATTGAATTCTTCATGCGACATTAGTAAAATGCCAGCTTGATTGAGAAGGGAAGTGCAAAGGGAGATGTTCCCTTGGCAGTGCTGGACCCAGACTAGGCTTCTGTCTTCATTTCACTGTACCAGAAGCCTTAAAATCCTATGACAGAAAAATCAGATGCTGCTACAAGATTGTTCTCCTCTGCAAACCCTTACACCAGGTAAGAGGAACTGTATTTCTGTAGGATACTGACCTCCAGTGGACAAAAGAGGAAATCTTAAGAGCTTATTCTAATTAAGATTAATCTCTATGATAACTCGCAAGAGAGACGAAGATATGCAGATTCATGCATTCCACTATTCCCCGAACACTCAATGTCATCAGTATGTTCTCCTTTGCAACTACAGAGTAAGCATTTCTACGTAACCTGGTGAGATTTCAGTATCCTTAAAATTGTTGATTGTCTCACTAAAGCCACATACATCTAACCTCATCCCCACAAGGAACCCTTCCTTGGCTGTGGAGGTTCTGAAGCAAAAATAAACTCAGCTGCGAGCACAAGATCTTTTGTGAGCTCTGCTGCACTGATTTGATAGCTCTAAGGGGTGAAGATCCTGGGCTATATGCTTGAACTCTAGGGAAGATGAGCATCTATACTCAGTGCTGCTGAGTATAGATTACTGCTCAGTAATGACTGAGTTAAAAATGGTGGAGTTTCCTCTTTCTGCAGGGGAGGTTGTGCATGGCTGGCAGTGGGTGTGCTGCTTTTCTTCTGTTACGCAGTAATAAAAATCACTGACATAATTAGTTGTGCATACTGCATTTGCACAGTAGACTTTCAATGGCTGTAGCTGAGGTGAATGTGCCCAAACCAGAAAACCTTGGTGGCTTCTGTCTAGCCTTGCAGAAGTGCAGTGAATTTTGCTATGCTCAGAGATTTCACAGAATTGCAGTGGTTGGAAGAGACTTCTGGAGATCATCTAGTCCAGCCCCCTGCTAAAGGAGGTCCCCTAGAATTTCCTACCTCAGCAGCCTAATGAGCAATAACCCGATTGGCTTGAGAGGGCCATTGTTCGAGGGAGAGGGGAGAGTTGTGTGTCTGCATATTAGAAAAGGACTGGAGAGGCAAAGTGCTCCACCTTCATAGAATCCCAGGATAGTTCAGGTTGGAAGGGACTTTAGATGTGCAGGTCACACCAGAACTGTACCAGTCTTTGGTGTCACTGCTAAGGCTGTTCTCCAGCACGTGACAAGGGTCTCCAAGATGGGTCTAAGTTCCTGAAGTACAGTGACTGATCAGCATTGGCTCCTGTCACTGCCTCCACTGTCACTCCGAGAAAGCAAATGGTTCCCGATGTCCGAGGGAGGAGCTCCTAGGAAACGCCCTCAGTGAGGCACAGTTGGAGCTCACTTGCAGTGCCTCCGTTCCCTACTCCCAAAGAATGCAGGAGAAGCATTCTCTTAAGGGAGAAGCCAGCTGACATGTTGGATTTGTACTGTGCGAAGGATCCTGGTGCATTTATATTGCTTCTTTTTTCCCTCTCTCACTTCTGGAACTTCTCCAGATACTTGAAGGATTTGAATGGTTGGTAGATGGAAGATGTTGGCATCTTCCGCTGTCCCTCTCCAGTGGAAGAAAATGGGGATAATTCTTCCCCTCAAACGACAAAGGCAACTGATGCTTTTTGAAGCATCATTTAAGTGTAGCACTCCTTTCATTGTCTGGAACTTGTCAATATGTCACCCTGCTGGTATAAGAATAGATCTACACTGGAATGACAACTAATCTTTAATGTGAAATACGTTGTAGAATCCTTAATTTACATAGAGATGAAGCCTGCTTACAGGGAATGGAAATCAATAGTGGCTTTTATATCATCCTCTGGGCAGAATATTAAATCGGAAGCTCTGTGATGTCTAAACTGCATCAAGAGATTACAAGCCAACAGTACTAACAGCATAAAAAGGATCCGTTTTGCCTTTCTTAATAAACTTGATATATTTGCAGTTTCCAGATGGTTTTTTTGTTCTTTCAGGACAATAAATGTGTTGCAGACGTTGCCATTTTATTAGCGTTTGTGGTTATGGCGAGAAGCTTGCAATTCCAGATACCATATAAACACATGAAAAAAGAATGATGATCCCTGCAGTCTATCCCAAATTGGAGGGATAATTGGCAGGCATCAACGCTACCTGAGCAGGAGCCTTGGCCATTTTTTATTTAAAAGTCCTCCCATGAGCAGAGAGATCTGCCGTAGACCAAACTACACTGAGTGTTACACTGCAGTGATCTAAAGCAATGAATGGGTTTAGGTTAAAAGAAGTCATTTCAGCAAAGATCATGCTGTCAGTACATGCACGGAGCGTATGGCTCCATTCCCAGTACGGCTTCCTGCTGGGCTGGGTCTGTCCATAGTGCAACCCCAGCAGTGCTCTGCACCGTGTCTGGGAAGGGAGCTGCTCTCTCTTCATTTTGCTGTTCTTTCCTCCGAGCTGGCAGGAACCGGGTAACAATCTGCTGCCACAGCTCTGTTCTTCAGGCTCTATTTTTCTACAGTTTGCTTTGATCTTGAACAGATGAGAAAGGTGACAATGAAAGAAAACATTTCCATCAGAACAATGTCGCTTTCCAAAAGCTTGTCACAACATGAAACACAATTAGGATTGACTGAATGCCCACAGTTGGTACATAAAATTGTATGCTGTGCAGTTCATGGTGAGTCACAGGAGCAGAGCGCAATGAGCATGGTGCGCCAGGGCATCGGCACTCCTGGCCAGGTGTCTGCATGCTGCTCTGCAAGCATGAGCTGTGCTTGGGAAAGGCCCTGGGAACCAGGGACAGAGCCCATTTCTTCAGGTGTTAGTCTGAAGGGAGGCAGCCACGGGTTGCTGTGCTTTGTCAAATAGCTCACCTTGTAAGGAATGTCAAGCTGGGCTTCTCATTCGGATGGCAGTGCTGGGTGCGTGATGAAATTTTGGAAGGTTCTACAGGCAGGCTGTTTTAATACCTTGAAAAATTACCTTTTTCAGAGTATGAACACTGATTTCCAAGAGAATTATTCAAAATTATGACTTTTGTGGGTCAAGGTTTTCTCTACAGAGTCTCTTGGAGTACAGAAATGAGAACTGAGCCAGCTTGACTGACAACCATCTGTAGTGCAGCTTCTGCATGTGCAGCAGATGCATGTCCAGGCAGTGTTTCTTCAGCAAAGCTACTCCTCTAGTGCAGCATTTAAAGGCTTGTATCTTATACTCCTCGTTTCTTAATTTTTCATGCACTCATGGGGAAGTCCTTTGATTTCTTTGGTTGTGCTCTATCTAGGCAAATCAAGTGTGGAAGAAAGCTTTAGATACCACAAATTCCATTGAACAGATCAATGGTTTATGGAAAAGGGAGTGGATTGATACTGTTTTGTTTGGCTTGTGGTTTTTTTGTTTGTTTGTTTGTTTGTTTTGTGTGTGTGTGTGTGTGTGTGTTTTAAGATGCATCCAATTAAATTAGTTATTTTGATGAATGATTTCTTTCAAGGTAATTTACTTCAGTTTACCTACAGATAGTTCTGTAGAGACACCCAGAGTTTGGATTCTACAGTAGTGCAGCCAGCAGGAGCAGGGAGGTGATAGTTCCTCTGTACTCAGCACTGGTGAGGCTGCACCTTGAGTACTGTGTTCAGTTTGGGGCACTTCACTACAAGAAAGACATTGAGACCCTGGAGTGTGTCCAGAGAAGGGCAATGAAGCTGTGAGGGTTCTGGAGCACAAGTCTGATGGGGAGCAACTGAGGGAACGGGGATTGTTCAATCTGGAGAAGAGGCTCAGTCGCTCTCTACAGCTGCCTGAAAGGAGGTTGTGGTGAGGTGGGAGCTGGCCTCTTCTCCCAGATAACAATGATAGGATGAGAGGGAATGGCCTCAAGTTGTTCTCCGAAAGAGTGGTCAGGCGCTGGAATGGGCTGCCCTGTGAGGTGGAGGAGTCACTGTCCCCAGAGGTGTTCAAGAAACGTGGAGATGTTGTGTTAAGGGATGTGGTTTAGTGGGGAAATATTGGTGGTAGGTGGATGGTTGGACTGGATGATCTTAGAGGTGCTCTCCAACCTTGGTGATTCTGTGATTCTATGATTCTTGAAGTGATCTAAACCTAAAAAAACTCATGTGAACGAGTGGCAAGAAATGCAGCAGACTGTTCATCATTCTGTCCTGCACTATTTTCCCAAAAATGAATCTTTCTTAGGATGTGATGTCAGGAGTGTACACGCTTTGCTGCATTTTCATTAGCTTCTAGAGAGGATCCACTTTCTCTGATGAACATCTGTGCAATGCTGGGTGCTGTGTGAGCTCACATACACAAGCTTACCATTAAGTGTGTGCCTGACACATCCCTAGCAATGTACTGGCTGTTCCTGTCCCACCAGTAATTTCAGTGATTCAGGATTCATTGAAGAATGAACCTGAAAAAAAAAAACTCCATCAGAAAGACTTTCAGGGGTTGTGAAACGCACTCCACACTGATAGGAAGTTCCACCCACCTTCATTTCCCCGTGCACTCAGAGAGTGATGTAAGCACACCACTCCCAGTGTGACTTTCTGTCTCCTCCCAGTGGGAGCCCTCTACTGAACCGATGGGGTTTTGGTGGCCAGTAGTGCAGCTGAGGTCAGAGAGCCCAGGGCTCAGACTCTTGTTCTCTGGAGCTGATGTAAGCAACCTGATCCAAGTCACATAATTTCCTTCAGCGCCACTTTTCAAAAAGGGCAAGGGGACAAAAGCATAAAACCAGATTAAAAAGCAGTTTCTGAGCAGGCTTCCTCGCAAGTGGCTTATGCAGTTATCTGGGGCACTAAAGCAGCAGCTTTAGTTACAGCTGCAGTTACATGGGCATTTGTCAAATGGGCAGGGAGGAATTTCTGTAAAGTGTGGGTTCCCAGTATTTCATTCTATTATTGCAGCAAAATTATTTTTAAAGACATGATGCCAGAGATGCTGGAGATGATGTAGAAAATAGTATTAGGGAATATATAACAGTTCAGCAAAACACTGGATGCTATAGAAATTTTGTTTCATAAACATCAGTACCTGTTCATCAATGCTAGCAGTGTACGGGATTTGTTTGGTTTGTTTTTCTTTTCTTTTCCTTCCCTGTGTATTCAGCATTATGAAGTTGCCATTTTGGTAGTCCTGGAGATGGAAAGCCATGCTTCACCTAGGAACTGTGCCTTCTGCCTGTGCTCAGTTACGTCACTTATGTGCACTCAGCTCTTTTCCAGTCTGGCACTGTGAATAGAAGAGCCAAATGTCAGAGCAATTGTTGGTCAGTCCCTACCAAACACACGGACACCACCAGGTGATTTTCACTGGACTGGAAAATCATGGTTAATTGATAATGTTTAAAGTTTGCATGATGTATAGATTATCTACATTAGATTCTAAGGTGAGGACCAGGGTATATCATGCCAAATTCTCTGCAGAGACAGTGTCCTCCCTTGACTGTTTTGGATGATCTGGCCTGGAGGACATCAAGTACCCCTACAGCTTGGGCTGGAGTTGCATGACTGTGATCCGTGTGGTTTCTCAAAGGACACACTTGTAATGCTGTCTTTCTACCTGTTCTTGTCTATCTGCCGCAGAGACAGACACTCAAGTGTTAATTTTTTAATTTGAAAAGCTATTTCTGCCTCTGGCAGGGCATAAACACATTGTGGACCAAGGAAGACCTCGGACTAATTTAAAATAATGTTATTTCCAAAGCTTGTGCCCCATGGTAACTCTTTTTGCAATACCTGAAATTACAAAGAGCATCATATGTAAGTGGAAAAAATAAAAGGCTGGAGGCCCATTGTACTTAGCCTGTGGAGGCACTGATGTTACTGTAGGTCATTGGTTCCTGGTATTTTATACCAGAGAAGGCCATTAAACCATGAAGTCAGACCACCAGTATTTTAAAGGCTCTTTTATTTTACACTCATTTATTCCTCTACAGAGCCCAATGGCCCAAGCCATGCCGTCATCAGCTATGGGAACCCACGTTTCCTGGGGACTGTCACCCAATGCTTACATATCTGGATGTTGAAGTAGACTGAACTTGCTTCAGATTCCATCCATTAGCTCATCTTGCATCATTTTTTTTTTTATTCATGGGCTCCTCAGATCTCCAGTTTATTCCAGATGGTATTCCTAACACACTATACTCATGTCACTTTTTAGCTTTCATTGAATAAGTGAAATAGCCTGTGTTCTTCATCCTCTTGCTGCCCATAAATGTTCTTTTTCAGACTCTTTCTGATGAGAAAAACACTTTTACAAGCATGAGAACAGATTGGGTGGCAATGTTCAGCACTATTCTCATCTCAGTGTAAGGAGAAAAAAAAGGCAAAATCATTGCATTCAAGGACTTTATTAAAATTGGTTCAAGACAACCAGCCTTGAGTTCCCAAAGTGTGTTTGTCATTGAGCACCAATGCACAGACCCAAATGGAAGTGTCCTCTCTGAATGCTGCTGGTTGGGGAAAGTAAAGGTTTTATGCCCATCTTCAAAAAGGGCAACAATACAGGGAAATACAGAAGGCATCTGGAACAGGCAGCACAGCTTTGGCAAGGTCACAGCTACCTCTGTGGTGGAATAAGGGAGAGCAGTGGGGCTCGTAACCTTGTCGTAACCTTGCGGCTTCCAGCATGGTGTCCCCATTGGATGCTCCAGGAAGGTATGAGAGGATGAGTGGACTTGCAGTCTGGAAGGCTGTCAGGCATGAAGGGTCATTTGATTTGAAGTCCAGCTGGCAGCTAATGACAAGAGCTGTTCTTCACAGACTGACACATGGGCCAGTACTGCCTAACATTTTCATCAGTGACCTGAATGGTGGGACAGGATCCATGTAAGCTCACAGATGACACCAAACTGGGAGCAGCAAGTATGCTGGAGGGCAGAGCTACCGTTCACAGATACTACTGTTTTTTTGAATTCATGTTGGAAAAGACTTTCAAGATCACCAAGTCCAACCTTCAGCTCGACCTACTGAGTCCCATCACTGCCCCATGTCCCTTAGTGCCATGTCCATGTATCTCTTACATATCACCAGGAGCGGGGATTCCACCACTGCCCTGGGCAGCCTGTTCCATCCCTCTCCATTCCAGTTTACGGAATTCTAAAAGCTCCTCCTCAGCTCCTCTCTGTTACTAAATTTGTACTATATGTTGGTGGGGTGTTGTCTCAGGCTACCAGTGCCTAGGGGACTGTATCCCCTTCTCACCATCTGTTTGCCCTCCCTACAGCTCAAAGCACAGGCATCAAAATAAAATCCTTCCTGTAGGCTGCTTCCCAACCACCCCTCTGGCTTCCCATTGTCTCCCCTCACAGGCATCTCACATGTCATCTCCATACCTCACAGGCTGGTCCTGATGGAGAACAAGAGGGAAAGCAGAGCCAGAGGTTGTTTCCTAAAGTCTTTTATAATGTTCACTGTAGAGAGGACAGGCTCTCACAAAATACACACACTGGCTCATTACTCTGTTTATTTCTGAAATGCCATGTCTTAGCAGTCTGCGATGATGTGCATGCCTGGGTGCAGTTGCGCTTTTCTACTTGCACACTTGCTCTCTTAATGGCAGTGGAATTTCTCTGAGCCAAAACCAACCTGAGGTCAAGCACTGGGCTCCTGTTTTTTCCATCAGCAACAAACCCATATCCTCTCCTGAGCAGGATTTTGTTTCTAGTTCTGTTTCTCATCGTTAGCTGCTGCAACCCAAGGGTAGTCACAGGGCTATACACAGCTGCTGGGTGTTTTTTAGATGGAGTTTTAAAGATTGTTTTTGACTTGGAAAGCTGCAAATGGTCCTCGACCTTTCTGCAGGAAATATTCTCTCTGCTGCAGTTGAACCAACTGATGCTGGTTGCAAAAAAACCTCTTGGGCTCTGTCTGTACCAGAAACAAAATAAAGCCATTCTTCATCTGCATTAGCAAAGCCCTACTGTGCATGAGGCTTTCTGTAACTTCCATATTAACTAAGAGGTCAAGCAAACCATATACTTCTTACGGCCTTTAACCTGATCCAGAAGCTCCCAGCTGCTGCAGCTCCAGTTGCATTTCCACTAGCTGGGACTGGAGGCATGTCTGCAGCACACAATGGAAGAGAGTGCCCAGAACACAAAGCCCCACAGGACCCACAAAGCATCAGTTTCTTTCCTGCAGCCTGTTACTGGAAGCCTTTCACATTACTGGCTCCTTTTTACATTGACATTTGCTTCTGCATCACCAAAAGGTTGACACCATCCCGCAAGGTGGACATGGTCATTTTAAGTTGTTAGGCTTTAAAACTAGCACGTGGTGGTGTGCTCTTCTAGATGATGTAAGGGACTGACAGGGCGACACAAAAGCAATGTGGCGGAACCTGTCGTTTGCAGGAGTGGAAACTGTTCAAAACTTTA
Organism: Numida meleagris; assembly: GCF_002078875.1. Classification (NCBI taxonomy): domain Eukaryota; kingdom Metazoa; phylum Chordata; class Aves; order Galliformes; family Numididae; genus Numida; species Numida meleagris. The sequence continues at coordinate 174,313,559 of NC_034409.1, read as the reverse complement.
AAAAAGAAAGATGTTAAACTTACTGTATTAATTCCTGCTAGGCATTCATCCCACAAACACGCAGAGTAAGCTGCCCTTACCTGCCGCTTTCTCGCAGTGAGTACTAGGGCAGGCAAGCAAGAAGGACGAGCAGCAGATCCTTGTGTTTCCCGTGTGCTTCACGGGACCTCTTTCTGCTCGTGTTGCCATCTGCTGTGAAGTGCTTTACACGTGCTTGCCAAGGATTCCTCATCTCTGAAAAAAAATATCACTTCTTTGTCACAAATGGCCTGAATCATTCTGCGTATGGCCTCACCTTTCCGTGTGCACTGACATCCTTCGAGGTACGTGGCTGCTGCTACGGATTCTTCCTGCTGGTTTCCACTGTGAGGATCAGTGCCCTGCTGACTTTTATCTCAGAACTGCTTTCCAGAAGGAAGCGCTCTCCACAGTGATATAATAATCAGGGACGCTGTGCCTACTGCTGCAGCACAATTCTGTCTGATGTTAAATACGGAATCCACAGATATTTTGACACATGGAAAAGACCTGTGCTTCGGGAAGTCCTTTATCGTATGATTAAGCTGTCATTTAAATGGTGTAAAAAATAACTTCTAAGTGGAGGAAAAAGCAACAGTCGTCTTGCAAATCACTGCTGAGGGTGAGATGATTGAAAGGGAAACAGCAGCATTTTGTTCTGTTTTTAACTTGACTAAAACAAGGTGTAGCATCACTTTGTGAAGCAGTGGAAAAGATGGAGATTCCACTGCTTAGATCTCTGGAGAGGGACGTGTATGTTCAATGTGTGCTCATTAAAACAGCCTTTAATAGAATCAAGTAGAAGCAGAAAGATGCTGAACGGAATACAGGGGAGTACTGGGCTCTGACAAATGCTTCGTCTCATCTCTGGAGAAGAATACATTCCGTGGTAAGACAAATTAAGAGTAAATGTGAAGAAAACAACGAGTTGACGCGAGCTGGAAATCCAACAGCTACTGTGGCTCTGCTGTGTACGTGTTTCCACCAGCACTGCCAAGCTGCACATCCATGGGACAAGTCTGCCCTGCGACACGTCCACTGAGCCTGGTGACTTCTCCCCACAGGAGATCCATCACAGGCGTTTGAGCAGCGAACACATCCTGGACAGGTAAGTGTCTGTCTCTGCACCTGCTCCCTAGCTGGTGTCACAAGTGAGAGATCAGGCTCTCTGACCACTACCAGCAGCAACCAGCACCCTGGGGCCCCAATCCAGGCTCCCCTTCTGCGAGCAGAGAAGACCAAGTTTAGCAAATGCATGGTGGGGAGCAGAGGTAGGTCACTGCTGCCATCTGAGGAGGGCTGCTGCCATTCCTGGTGAAAACTGGGCCAGCCTGAGCTAGCTTGTGAAAACTGTGGTGGCAGACGCAGGGGGCTGCAGTGATCTAAGGCCGAGCGCTGCCATCGGTGACAGTTTTGGCAAAGCCGTGCCCGGCCGAAGGCAGAGTAGCCCTGGCCAGGAAGAGCCTGATGACTGAAATGGACTGAGCATTAAGGGGTCGTGACATTTTTCTGTGACTTCTCCCGAGAAGGAAAAAAAGCAAACACAAAACCAGCCTCGGCACAGAGAACTACGGGGACTGAAAATATGCTGCTTAATTAAAAATAAAAAAGCAATCATCAACCACAACAACAAAACCATCTGCTTTATTAGTTCTCCCAGAAAGCTGTCTGAAGGGATTGGGAATCCAGCACTGACAATAAATCCTACAGTCTATTTCAACATCCAGACTGCAGAGGCAGCCAAAACATTAAGGCGAGGTGAGCGGCTGCTGCTGCCTGGCCCTGCCTGCACGGCCCACACACTGCCTCGCCAAGCAGTGCACTCAGCTGTGTCTGCAGAGGAACGGAGCCAGGAGTGAGCCCACGGGGTGTGCAGGACCTGGGAGAGCAGAGTGGAAGCTTGCCTGCCCTTGCTTCTCTCTCAAGAGCAGGGCATCTTACTGACCACTCGCTTTGGTGTCAGGAAGGAAATCTTTTTCTGCTGAGTAAAACTGGCCCATCTAGAGCCTGAGACTTTGGGGCTGTGAGGACAGGCTCTCTTACCCTAACTTGCTACATTCTCTGTGTCTTTCTGCATCCCTTGCCCTGTAAGCGGAATGATCTGGAGTGTGATGATTCTTGTCCTGAAAATCCTAAGAGAACGCACTTGAGCTTGACAGACCAAAATGATAACGATGGCAAACTCACTGCATCTTATAAACATGTTTATTTAGGCTCTCTGTCAAGCGTGATTTAGACCTCGTATGTCATGATAAAAAATAAAGATGAAACCAGTTCTGCTAGGCCACCGATGGGAAGGAAGTGTCCCCGTACAGCAAAATACCTTTTGTTGCCAGATAAAGAACCCACTGAGTTGAAAGGCAATCTTTACAATTAGCACAACTTAATGCAAAGTAAAAGGATAAAATGTTTTGGCAGATATATAGATTTTGGCTATGGGCTGAAGGGGTTGAGTTGCTGGCTTCAAAAGCAGTTCTGCAAAGATTTACTTAGGACCATTTAAAAATAACTTTAAAAGGTGGATATGATTTGGAAGCTTTTAAAAACCTGAGTATCTGCAAATGGAATTGTCTTTGGCGTACATAAAAGATCAATGGTATTTCTTATATAGTTTTCAAGTGATGAGGGTAAAATACCCACTGAGTGCACAGGCCTCACACTTTGAACAGATATTGAAATTCAGGCCGTGGGACAGCGGTGAGGTTGTAGGCGCCCTCTGGTTTCCTGCTATAAATAGAGCCATTCACAACCACTTAGTAAAAAGACATGTGCTCTACTTCGTCCAAATGTCCACCCAGCCAGCAGCCCGTCTCCGGCCTACAGACACATAAGAATGTAGGAACAGGCACATGCACCTGCAACACTGCAGCTGAGTGTCCTTGAACCAAAGGGCCACACTAACTATAGCTTTAATTTCAGCTAGTGAGCCTAATGCAACAACATTTTCTTTTGTTTACTACAGCATGGCAATTATTCGATGTGCCTGACGGACAAATAGCTTCCAATTACTTTATCCTTATAAACACACTTACTAGTATTGGCCACGAAAGTTTTTGGTTGTATATCCACGATTAACAATTCATCCATTTCCCTCTGTTTAGCTCCAGATGCAGCTGACAAAAATACCTGATATCCAACCCCAGTGCATCAATGCTACACGTTTGGAAAGGAGGCACAAGTTGCTACTGGGGATCCAGGCATTGCCAGTGCCTTCAGTTCTCGACAAAGATGCAGCCAGGATTTCTACCAGTTCCTTAACACCATTATTCCATTATTTTAAAAGGAATCCCTTTACAATTCTGGCTGAGTACCATTAAGATTTGGCAGGTTTTTACTATTATTTGATTTATTGATTTTGTCAGCTGCTTTGCCCTCCTGATGAGATTTTCATGTGAGACTGCTACTTTAGACTCGTGGTCATGCACAGGGTTGCCCAAGGAGACCTTCAGACAGCCCTAGCAATGTGATGTGAATGGTGTTGTCCATTTTCATGCTTCTTCACCATCTTTTTCACCATTCATTTGTCCTGCCCACTTTCTCCACCCCAGCCTCCTCCCATACAACCTGACCCTAACTACTATTTCACTATTGGTTCCCATTTTGACACGTGTATACACCAATTATTATTTCAGTACTGTTACCTAGGTCATTTCAGCCTTCTACAGTACTACTGAGGTGCTCACTGAGGCAGCGTTGGGCCTGTAAGACTCCAGTATCAAAAGATTCCCAGCATCACTCCTCAATGACCTGCAAAGTTTGGTTGCTTCCCACGAAACTCCCCTTACCCTTCTGTAAATTCCAGCCACTCTTTGCGGCATTGCCTAACTTGCTTACACCATTAAGTGTCATGCTGAACAACTTCTCCCATTTCAGCCGGTGTTTCTCCCACCCTGCTCAGTGAGCTTAGCCTTGAGCCATCTTCCTGCTGCCCCAGCAGGCAACTCTTCAGACTCTTCTCTCTGTAATGGAAGTACCCAACGTGTGAAGATTTCCAAGTCTCTTTTAAAAAGAATCAATGCAAGTAATTAATTTTACTTTCCTACACAGCTTTTTTGTGACTGCCCGTTTTTTGTAAAGCACTTTCTGTATCCACAGACTGTCTGGGCAAGCTTCCTGCTTGCCATAGTTTTTATTAGAAATTTCTTTATGCTTGGACATGTTGTGCTCTTCAGAGTCTTGTACGTTTCACCTTATTAGGACGATACATTTAACTAGTCAGAGGTCTTTTCATTTTGGACATTTTGCTTCTAACAGCCTTCTTAACCTCTTGCTTAATCTCACACTCTTTTTGATATCCTCTCAGCCTTTTTTGAGAGGAAGAATACATTTATTTGAGATGCATTATTGGGGGTCTTAGAGGAATCTGAGAGCTGCCTGCCAGCCATTCACCATTCTAGCTGCTCCTTTTATTAGAAGCAGAATTCATCCTTACAGCATTACCTCATTGAAATGGATATTACTGCTTCTCTTCTAAGGGTGCTGAATTTTAATAAATAGCTGTTGTTACAGAGCATTTATTTGATAATTATGTGTTGAATCTCAGCCTTTTTCTTCTTCCTGCTGTCTCTACCAGCAAAGACAGAGAAAAATGTGTAAAGGAGAACAAGATATTCAAGAACCAAGCCTCTACCTTTACAGAATTCATTTGATATCAGTGTATTATATACTGCTTTCCATATTTATTGTAATGTGGTTTATGACACAATGTGGCTTCTCTGTTAGATGAAATATTTATTTCTCCTCCCTCCCTATTGTTTCTTCCCATTAATTTTTATTCAATTTCCAGTTTAGTAATTGGTTGATGGTAGAGTCCAGAGGTCTAAATTGGTGTAGCTGCTGTTGATGTTTAGCTAAATAAAACCTGTGTATCCAATACATCCTTATCACTATTGTGCTGCAGTAGTGGCTGTAGTTTAACTGCAGAAAGAGAAACTGGCATGCCCCAGCTTGCCCCCTGCTCCCATCCATTATATCAATTTCTTTTTTTCTAGAGTAAGCAGCTCGTGCCCACGTGTCTGATGCGAGAGCTGGACAGGAGAGCTGTGTCTGGTGTGAGCAAATATCACTGGGATTTCCTCCAGCTGGGGAGGCAGAAGATACAGCTGAGCAGCAGGACTGCAGACCTCCATAGTACAGCCTCGCTCTCCACTACTTACCTGAACGTGTCAGTCACTAGATAATTTCAGAAGTCAAGTTTTCATTGACTACAATATGGAATAGTCAGCTTTAAAGTTAGAGATGTAGCTCTTTCCATCAATGTGTGTGCCTGAAAAATAAGATGGGCACTCAAGAAAATAATTCAAAATACACACTCACGCACGTGCACTCTCTTTCTCTGAAAATGAGACAGTTCACCATTTTCTTTTTGTCTGTCAGAGTCACACTGGAAACACAGAATGGATCGTGCACCTGATTTGGAGCTATTTCACTGGAAAATCACACCAAGTGTAACTAAGAAAAGAATTCAAGTTAACGCAGTTTCTTTCAACTCTTATCTACCCCAGTCAGTGATCACTAACTGAACTGAAACATCCACGTAGCATATCCCCTACATGGCAGCTGAATTTTCTTCACCAAAAACTGAGCGTATACAATGAAAAAAAATGGCAGAGGGCCAGAAAAGAAGTAGAAATTAATTAATTTGGATTAAAAAGGTAAAGTTGAAAGGGTGCTTTGGCACAACTCAACATTCTAGAACTCCTTTAAGCTCTTCTTTCAGACTTTCTGCAGAAAACTGGAGTTCCTGCTATTTCCTTCCATGGTGTCAGGGGATCAACAGAAGTTCAGCTGAAGTCTGCACATCTGAAATTACCCCCTCTCCCAATTTAGTTAGTAGCTATCTTCTGCCATCTCTTTGTATTAGAACACAATTTTATATTTTGGAAGAATACAGTTTTATGATATTTGAAATGTGAAATTCAATTAAACGAACAATCCTTTTTTTTTTTTTTAGAAAGGAAAATTTATTTATGGTTACATATACCACATATAAAATTAACATTTAACTGAAACATGTCATCGTTTCAATCATTTATGACTAAACACTTACAATGTTGACTACAAAACTGTACAGTTCGTATTTTGTAACTGATGCTTACAGCATAGTGCAATTGTAACATTTTATAAACAAAATAATTTGTGCCTTTTTTTAAATAAAGTGCATTAAATGACTATCTTGTATACAACAAGAAGCTCTGTAGGTTGCAATCCAAAGCTTTAATCTTAAGGGAAACTGAGGCAAAGATGTTTTGCTTCCCTTTAGAATGATTTTATATACTGGCAAGCTATGGTTCAAGCTTCAACCACAGTTAAAGCAAAAAACCTAACTAGTATAAGAAATAACCACAGGCCTCTACGTCCTAAACCAGTAACTGGTCCTCGTATGAAAGCACAACACGCAGAATTCAAATTATTGTTTTAAAGCCATTTGTCTCCTAATGGGATGTGTAGAGTGAAAACAATCCCTGTGCAGCTGCTTTTGCAAAAGCTTTTAGAATTCCAAATGGAACCACACTGCACTCAGGAGTACTGGGAGTTTGCATGAAGTGTGTAGCGTCTCCTGGGAAAAGCTCTCTAAAAATTCATAGATGGGCATGGTAAACCATAGGTTATTTTCAGTTGTATTTGGCAATAGAAAGAAAGTAGGGGTCTTGTTAGTAGGCCTAGAAAACTATGAGTGGTTCTACCGGCCCAGGGTATCCTAAATTCCATGGCCTGGAGAGAAACACAGAGTTTTAGAGCTTTATTTCAGAGGCACAGTTATAACATTCTAGGAAATTCCTTTGTAAACACATTTACAATCAACTTCTGTAGGTTTTGGCTGTGACAATAAAGCCTAGACCAAAAAAGGACAACGTGACGTAGCTTTTAGACTAAAAAGATGTAGGCATGAACAATGGATAGAAGTATAACGTGGCTACTTCTAGAAATAAAGACACAAAGGAGGAAGCCCTTTTCTTAGAAGAGTCCATGTTCTCCTCCTTCAAACACACATGGGACCGCTATCAGCTGCAATGGAAAAAACATTTAAGCACAGGCAAGTAGCCCTAGAGACTGCCTGAATGCTTTGCTGCGTACGTAATCCATTTACCTGTCTTTTCAGCTGCAATACCCATTCCATGCTATTGGCACAAATCACAAGCACTGTTTCCAGATTTTGGAAAACTACATCCTGCTTCTGGTCAGGTTAACCTGTGGGACCAGCCTGAGTCCAGGAGCAGTACCGTGCCTTCAGTGTGCTCTGGGACAGCAGCTGTTTAAAAAGCTGCATGCTGGGGTGTGCTAACTTCCTACAGAGTGAGTTATTCCCCTCCTCTCAGACTAAAGGCAGCCTCTGCTTGCAATGAATGGGAAATGCAAAAGAAAAGAGATGAAGTTCGGTTTAAAGGAAGAAGGCTATTTCATATCATGTAATCAGAAAGATCTCTTCTGCTAGCAAAGCCTGCTTTCAAAACCAGCATGCTTTGACCCTGGGATTAACACTGAAAGCAAAGCCCTACCTGCGTGCCATTTTCTTGTGAGCTCTGTTGGGCAGGGGCACGACAAGAAGGACTGAGTGCGGCTCACGTACTGAGGGAGTAAGCTGTCACAGTGGAACCAAAGAGCAGCAAAGCAAAAAACCACGGATGGAGCACAACTTCCTGAGCTTCACAGGGACACAAAAGGGACACGGCTATCTCTGTTTCCAGAGGCCCAGCTCATGCTGCTTTCATTTGTGTTCTGTAGAATAACAACTCATCCTTGAATGCAGAGGAAACTGAATTCCCTATTATTTTGGTGAGTTTCATCTTAACACATGCTGCAGTAAGACAAAACTTCAGTGGGAACCAAAACTAATCAAAGCATAAATAGCTCCATACCTTGGTCCCAAACTTTACAAGTCTTATAAGGAAAAGCTGAGAGAGCTGGGACTGCTCAGATTGGAGAAGAAAAGGCTCAGGGGAATCTCACTGATGTCTATCAGTACCTAAAGGGAGGGTGCCAAGAGGCCAGAGCCAGGTTCTTCTCAGTGTGCCCAGTGTCAGGACCAGAGGCCACGGGCACGCATTGACACACAGGCGGTTCCCTCTGAGCACCAGGAGCGCTGCCGTGCTGTGCAGGTGACAGAGCACGGGCACAGGCTGCCCTGAGGGTGCGGAGTCTCCTCCTTGGGGACCTTCCAAAATCACATGGGCATGGCCCTGGGCACCCTGCTCTGGGCGTCCCTGCTGGAGCAGAGATGTGAGCAAATGGCTTCCAGAGGTTCCTTTCAACCTCATTCTTACTGTGGTTCTGTACTGTCTTTTCCCAGAATGCTTCTGAAGCACATATGTATTTGGTGTGCCCTTTAAAAATAAATACATAAGAATTTTCAGATACTGCAGTACCCTGCAGGTTAGCGTCAGTCAGCATAAAATGTGCACCTGTGTCAGATGACTCAGCAGGCTGTTGTTCAGACTCGTGATCCATGCAGTCCTGTTTCCAAAGCATTTATGAAAGACAGAGAGAGAGAGAACAGGGAAAGGTGGTGCACAGGAACATGTAACTGCTCTATAGGCTGATGTTAGTGGTAAACAACCCTCTTGTACTCTGTCCTAGATGTGGCCACGTAGAAAACACCTGTAAATTCCAAAGATAGGATATCCAAATTAAAGACATGAGAATTCACAATCACACAGAATGACAGAGGTGGTTAGGGACCTCTGGAGGTCACCTGGCCCAACCCCTGCTCATGCAGGGACACCAGAGCAGGGCGCCCATGCCCAGGTCCAAGTGAAGATCCCCAAGGAGGAGATTCCACAGCCTGTGGGCAGCATGTGCCAGTATCTGTGGGCATCACCTGCTCAGTAAACAAGTGCTTCCTGATGTTATTTTTTTAAAACAAATCTATTTTGTGGGAGTCTATCTCTTGGAAGTATGAGGTCACTCCATTTTCTACAGTAGATTGTTGAAGGACAGAGTCTTCACCATATGCAGTTAGACTTCCTTTTTCTGTGAGAAACCAGGATCATGTCTGATCACAGACACCAGAGTATATCATATATTTGGGATCAAATGATTTGAAGGAGTATCACCAGTATAAAGAAAGCATGAGCAGCTCATTCATTTTTTCCTGTGAAAGTAAATCAGGTAAGTTTTCAGTGGGAAGCAAATGCTCAAAGTTGTTCAACTTAAAAGTGCTGCTGATATATTTGAAAGAGTTAAATTATAAAATCTTGGGGTCAAGATTGATTCTCTGGCTCTTCTCAATTAAGAAATCTATTTATGAAGCTTTACAGAGCTATGAATTTATCAGTGTATTGCCTTTCAAAAGGTTCCACTGAGTAAAAATCTACGAAAACCTTTGTATAGGAGCTTTTAAGTAAGAATGTCGCACTGTACTTATGCAAGAGAATGAGGGAAGCCTTGAAATAAAAAGGACTGCTGGTATTAAAAGAGAGCAACCCTATGGCCACCAGTCGAATTATTCTACACTGCTGGTTTGATGAAGCCCTTAAATGTGCAACAAAAGTTTCTAAATACGCTAGGGTTTTAAAAAGGTCTGTTCTACTTAGAGATGATCACAGAATCATAGAATCCTTAGAGCTGGAAGGGACATCTAAAGGGCAGCTAGTCCAACTCCCCTGCAGTGAACAGGGACATGCACAGCTCGGTCAAGTTGCCCAGGGCTTGGTCCAGACTCACCTTAAAAATCTCCAGGGATGGGGCATCCACCACAGCTCTGGGCAACCTGTGCCAGCGCCTCACCACCCTCACTGTAAAATACTTTTTCCTTATACCTAACCTAAATCTCTCTTCTTTATGCTTGAAGCTATTTCTCCTTGTTCTATCACCACGGACCCTGTTAAAGAGTCTGTCCCCTTCTTTCCTGTATCCCCCCTTTAGATACTGACAGGCCGCTCTCAGGTCTCCCTGGAGCCTTCTCTTCTCCACGCTGAACAGCCCCAGCTCACCCAGCCTGTCCACACAGGGAGGTGTTCCATCCCTTGGATCATTTTTGTGGCACTCCTCTGGACATACTCCAACAGCTCCATGTATACAGAAATCACTTCAGTAGTTCTGGGACAGAAAAGTCTGCCCCCAGCTTAGGGGGAGACCCATAGTACTGTATCTTATTCAATACTCAGTTACGTCAGCAAGAGTTGTAAAAATTGCCTTTGTGTTTGCGGAGTGCAAAACAAAAGATGTGGGGAAGTCAGGAAAATTTCCTCAGAAGTTAATTCAAGGAATTTGGGATGAAATGTTTGACTGAGAGTTTTATTCTCAATCCATTCGCAAAACCTCCCCTGGAAAATTTTCCCATATCCTTCCAATGGCACTGAATTAGTTTGCATCCCGGTAGTGAGGCACTTCCTAATTGTAACACAGCTTCACCTAACCTACATTCATTATTATTTATCTTCCAGAACAAGTCTGTGTAACAGTGAGATATGCAACAGTTTCCTTTTTTAGTCTGCCCTACAAGATCCAGAATAGTTTTGTCAACAAACTTCAGCACAGATTTTTAGTGCAAATGCAAGTTGTTTCTGAAGACAGAACTCCTGTAAAGTTACTGGCCCAGATGCCCCTCAGAAAATAAAGGAATATACAATGATTTACTGTGAAACAACCTGCCCTTGGCTCTTTTAAATATTTCCTATACTTATCCACAAAAATCTTCGCATTTGCAGTGGAGCCATTTCAGACTGTAATCATCTGAATAAAGCTTGTGAGGCTGTGTTTTGCAGGGAGGAGCACTTCACTTCTGAGCGTATTTTCTCCTGGCTGTTCTTGGGACACCTTCGATGGCGCAGGGACTGCTGCGCTACGCCCCACAGCAGCAGCTCTGTGGCATCCTTCAGGTGCTCCGTGTATGTTGTGGAAGGCTCAAAATGCACAGCTCAAAATGACCACCCCTCCCAGGGGATGCTTTCATTCAAGCATCCTTCCTAGCCAAGCTCAAGCACCAGGCACTTGGCTGATTCCCCAAGCCATAAGGACTGACTTGTATCCCATTTTTCATCACCTCCTTAATGTGAAAGCAGGGATCATTGAGATTTTTGATCCATTAAAAGGATCTGAAAGTTCTTGGTCCCAAGACGTCTTTCATGTTTACTGGGAGTCCTATCATTTTACTGAGAGACAGGGAGGTCCCCACGCCTAATTTACCTTCCCTGCGTCATTTTTTACTTATTACACATAAAGCACAACCCTTCCTTTTAGTTTTTTCCTTATAAACAGAGATTGCGAGGTCTTTTTTCTTCATTGCAGACCTCTGGACTACCACTAAGCCAAACTAAATGTGACGCTTGAAAGAGAGGAAAAACCACCACTTTACAAAATAGCATTCAAAAAAAAAAACAAAAAAAAAAACAATAAAAACCCCAGAAAATTCAAATATTTTTTAATTTTATTTCCTAATTATAGGAATGCACCATTATCTGCAAACTCCTTTATTTTATAAGCACCAAATTCCACATGCTATTGAGTAACTTGGCTGCCTAATCTCAATCAAGTTACACTGGGACTTTTCCTAACGTGCAATGACTTGCTCTGTTAGGACTCAGTTTATTGCACACTATAAATTATTTGAAAATTCTGTATGTCATGAAAATGCATACGGATACTTAACGCTATCCTTTACTTCTTCCACAGATCCAGCTGCATTCTTCATCCTCCCCAAGAAGCATAACACTGATATCACTTCCAGAACAGCTGGCCAGCAGCACTTTACAGTATTCTCAGTGTCTCTTAACACAGGATCAGTATCCAGTGACAGGCCAGCTGATATTGTCTTCTGGCAGTACAATGACTCAATGAAACGCCGGTCACCGCTTCCTGGCACTACTCTCACACACCTAGGACTTGACCTGTCTACAGCTGATGTGCAGATAGAACAGAGCTGTTCTGTCAGACTGCTTTGTACTGGCAACCACGCCGGTCCCTCTCCTCACGCTGCAAAGCTTTTGAACTGACCTGTGGGCACGCAGGATTATCAAGACAGTTGCCAGGCAGCAGCTAGCTTCTGTTTGAAGGACAGAGAACCGCTCAGTATCTCAGAAGTAACAGAAGAGCTGGTGTTTTTTAAACAGCGACCACTATGTATAACTGTTCCTCTTTCTTCACTGTACATACAAAAGGCAGATCAACACTTACTTTCTCTGCATAAAAATCAGGGCTAGCAGTTTGAAAACAGGGTTCTGAATGCTACGGAGCACCAATTTTTAAAGAAATGGGTCTGAATTTTAGTGACGCTATTTTATCCCAACATTCAATCACAGTGCAGGTTGCTCAGTGCTTTAGAGAAATGAATACAGGTATCTTATTTTTAGAAGCTGTGTGCCCTAAGGAAACGAGGCAACAAAAGAATAACTCTTTGGGGATGGAACAGCAGCTGGCCTAAGCAAAAGCTCACTACTGCTCGTGGAGGGATCGCAGTCACTCCAAGACATTTCAAGGCTGTTCCCTGAACGTGAAGGATGGATGCGAGTGCTTCTGTCACTGGCTGTCCGTGGCTGGAAGATACAGCAGCCACAGCAGGCCTTGCAGCTGGCTTGTATCCACATATCCCAGGTACTGGCAGGGGGTTTCTTCAATGCTGCCATAATCTTGTTCTTTTAAAAACCAAGCTGTCATCAGAACGGGCTAGCACCAGTTATCAGATCCATCTTGATATACTCACCTTGATGGGCATCACAAACTTGGGTATTTCCAGAATTCACTAACAATCAGAAATGCTGAACACAAGTCATTTATCCAGAGACTAACGTACAACTAAGAGCCCGACACAGAACAGAATAAAAATCCCCACTGCAGCACGTAGCTCTCTCTTGCGAACAGCATGAATTCAGGATCCAGAAACTAAGGTAAGCAGCTAGTGCTGAGTAATCCTACTCAGCAATGCAAGGACTGTAACACAAACCAACCAGAAATAACGTCCCACGTCAGTCCTACAGCACCTGCTTAATGAAGGAAGACTTCTCCTTACGCAAATTATTTTTTGTCTAAAGAATGTATTGCTTCCTCCCTATTGCTCTGAGGTTACTCAGCAGTTTATAGTACCTGCAACATGGAGGATTTTATTGCTGTTATACTAAAACCATTTGTCCCTTATTGCTGGAATTCTCGCTGTTAGGAGGAATGGTTAAAATAATACAGTTAACATAAAGGCTTTGAGGTTGAACAGATGACAAAAACAACTACAGCAAATTTAACTTCGGGTCAGATACGTTAATAAATAAAAATGAACTTCAAATCTTTAAAATGAATGACTCATTAATAAAAAGAATCTGTGGACATTATGATGAAGATACTTCACTGTACCTGGCACGGTGAGTTTTGATGCTCACGTGTGATTCAGTGGGACAACAGAACGACAGATTCCTGCAAGCTGTCCAGATTTCTGCCAGTTTCAGAGGTATCTCAGATGGATATTGGCACCTGACCCTAAGGAATGGGGGCCTGCGCTGTAACTGCCTACGCACTCTAACACAAAAGCAGTAAATTTCCTAATTTCACAGTCTGAAAAGCAGCTGTCTTTCATGCATTTCTTCTTATGGAAGTGAGGTAGGTGGCTTTGTACCCACAGCTCGGCCCCTGCTCTCAAGAACTCATTCAGAGGCACGTTTAATAGCATCTCACTACTACCGTAAACCATGCTAGAGCTTGATCTGACAGCTATGGACAAACCAAGGTCACTGACTTCCAGAAGGATTTTCTGGCCTGTGCTGCACGGTCTCTATTTAAGACCACTTCTCGAATAGCCAGCATCCTCACTGCTACTGTCACAGCAGTAGCTCAGGAGGCAAAATCATGCTTCTCACCTGTCTGCGGTGGAAGGTAAACGAGTTACTCATCAAATGAGGGCAAATCATGCCACTACGAGCCATTTTTTTTGTAACTTCTATAATTAATCCTTCTCTTTTTGACTCAAACTGCTCCTGAGGAGAGGAGCTTCCAATTACAAATCTCTGCTCTGGCACAAGGAAAAGGTCGGCTCCCCTGACGCTCTTAAGAACCGCTGAGGATTTAAGCAGCCTGTGGAGTGCGGAAGATGACAAGGAGCAGTATGAAAGAGGGGATGACATTATTTCCCTATGTGCCGTTTTCTTTCTTTCTTTCTTTTTTTTTTTTTACTAGCTTCCCTACCACCCAGGTGTTGCAGAGAGAAAAACACTTGTGCCTGCGAGGCGATCCAAGGAGATGAGAATAGGTCTGCTTAAGCAGCAGAACAGCTGCCCTAGGGACTGCATTATGGTCACAGGTGTAGCTGCTCATCCTCATCACACTTCCTCAGCAATTAGATTCAGAGGAACAAAAAGAAAAAGAAAACAACAAAAAGAGGGGGCTAGACTTTGTATGACGTTAACATATCTCATCTGTTGTTTTAAGAAGTGCCACTCTATATTGTTCAGCCTCTCTGCATTATTCAGTTCACGCCTTCTACCTCCATTTAATCTCAGTACCGTGCATACTTGCAAAACTGCTCGCACACATAGCGCGGATATTTACGATGTGATTATTTCTTATACAAAAATCTGTAACAAAATAGGAACCTGACAACGACTAGAGTTTCATGAGCATTCGTAAGTAGATAAAGAGCACCAACCCCCTACACGGAGTAGGGGCCACATTCTAACCGTGCTGAGGATCTGTAAATGGCAGTGAAGCCACGGGAGCTGCGAGTTCACAGCTCCACCAGACCATGCCATGCAATTATTAAACTAATCAGGTTACAAAGAAAGAGCCAAACATCGTGAAGGTTGAAGCAGGTAGATCACAGAATTTGAACCCAGCATTGCAACTTAAATTCGTTATTGCTCGTAAAACCTCTACAGAGCCTTGTTTGCAGACAATTCATTCACATTTGAGATTCAGCACTGCGTATAGCGTATGGTTCTTAACGTCACAGAAACTCTGCCACAAAAAGCTACAGTCATCCAAACATCCATGTGAAAAGGACAGGTTCCATCTGGAAAAATCCAGACCAGCAACACAGTTGTCTCTACTATTTATACTACACAGGTATATTATTTCATTGAACTGTAAATATTGCTGTTTTTACACTTGAGATTTTCTGTTTTAACTGCAATTGAAGATACTGAAGCAACAATACAGTATGCCGACTGCGACATTCAAGGGAATAGAACATCCTACTGACGCCAGGGCATTAACACATCGAGCTCCCATTAATGCCAGTGGAAGGGGTACTGTGAACTCCTGTGCACTGACATTAGAATAGACATTAAATTTCATGAATCTCCCAGAAAGATTTCCACTCTGACAATCAAGTCTTGAAATTAGAAAGCAGTGTCTTATTTCCATTGCATTCTAATGTGGCTCCAGTAAAAGGTAAGAAGTAGCTCTGAACTTAACCATTCGTGAGGGGAAGCTCTGCTTTTTAGACCAGAACTATCATCTTATAACAAAGAGAACTGACATGCATATAGCGAGAAGAACCCCAATCCGTAATGGACGAAACTGCCAGAAAGGGAGAACATTTTGATTCACGTTGCAGTTCTGGTTGCATATAATTATGAACCGGATACGCTCTGAGAATTTACAAACTTCTGTATTCTAAATTACAGCAGAATAGTGAAAACAAGTGGCAATTGTTTTGACTTGGTGTGTTCCAAGTAATGCTTAGGTTATTTCATTTGATATTTCACTATGGAGAGACAAAACTTGCCTAAGATACTTAAAAGTGTCGCATCCGTCACAAATGTACAGTCTATAGAGACCACGTTGATTCATCAACTTTGAAACTCCCCAGTGAGTTCTTTTAAAATTAATAACGTAATGAGGCCTCATGACCCACATCTAAGAGAGAACATAGGAACATAGGTCTGACTTTTGAGCAGAAAGGCAAAGCCTACCGTCTGTTTCAATATCCAGTCAGAACTCGGTAGAGACCAGGGAACACTTTAAAAATAATGATCAGCCTAATTCATGCCCAGATGTAAAGTAAAAGCTACACGAGTACTTCCTCACTTACAGCAAATTCGTTGCACTGAGATTATTACAATAAACACTATTAAGTCAGTACAATTGGCCATTATTTTGAAGAGTATTCTGATGAAATAAAAATGGGTTTGAGGTAATAGGATGGTATTTTTTTTCCTTCTTCTATTTTTTTTTCCTACCGTTTTAATAAGAATTAAGAGGGGAAACATATCCTAACGACAGACTGTAACGTGCAGTATGGCTGAACTCAATCACATAAACAATTTCAAATGAGGTATGCTGTTTAAATCCATTTTTAATTAGCAAACTTAATGTAAAATCGTGGCAAGCATGGCAAAGTCTGGGTTATATATTTATAACAAAAAGACCCTGAGCAACGTTATAAATCTATAAGAACACCGATTACTTTGATTTTGGAAATCTCCCTTTTAAACCACTCGCTTCATTTTGGTCACTGGGGCTCGCTGCCTACAAAAGGTCAGCACATTCTGTGGTTCTGAGCGGAACCCACCGCACGCCGCTTAATGAATGCACCTAAACCAAAGACACGGTCACAAGGATGGCTGGGAAGGAAGGTGTTAAGGAGCGTCCTGCCGGCCGCCAGTCAGACATCACTGGGCGATCTCGCTCTCTGAGACAGGTTAGAAGGAACGCAGCCACAGCAGACGAGCCACAGCGCTTTCTGTATCTCCTGGTTTCTAAAAGCATATATTACAGGGTTGATGATGGAATTGTAGGTAGCTGGCAGGAGGGTGGCGTAGGTGTATATAGAAGGATAGGTGTAATCTGCTATTAAAGAATAGAGCGTGAAAGGCATCCAGCAAGCAGCAAAAGTCCCCAAAATAATGGCCAAAGTAGACACTCCTTTCCGGGTGGTCACATAGTGGGAAGTGGCCAGGAAATGGTGTTGCAAGGCAATCTGATGGGCATGGCGCATCACGATTTTACAGATCTGAATGTAGAGCTGCAGCATGAGGGCAAACATAAGCAAGAACGAGACCGAGAGGACCGCCGCGTTATTTTTAGTGAGCGGTCTGATAACACTGCAGGTGGATTCATCTCTGAGGCAGTTCCAGCCCATCACGGGCAGCAGTCCGATACAGATCGCTGCTCCCCAGAGCAATATCAGCATGACATAGGTAAAAGTGACGGTCCTCTCCGAATTGTAAGTCAGAGCGTAATACAGGGAGAGGTACCGATCGACAGTGATGGCCAGCAAGCTGCCAACGGACGCTGAGAAAGAGGCGACGATCAGTCCGACCGTCACCAGCTTCGTGGCTTCCGACCGCAGCAGGTACGCAAACACGAAATTGACGATCAGTCCGACCCCCGCCAGGAGGTCCGCCAGCGCCAGGCTGCCGATCAGCAGGAACATGGGCGCGCGGAGGCTGGGGTTATGGAAAATGATAAGCACCACCACGGCATTCTCGCAGGAGATAAGGGTCCCCGAGGTGCACAGGACAATGTCCCAGGGGTTCACCCACAGCTCGGGCTCCGGCTCTACCACAGGAACCAGGGAGGAGCCCGAGGCGTTCTCGGTAGAGCTGGCTTCCACGCGGTCCTGAGGCAGCCAGCTCACATTGACCGTCGGCTCTTCATTCATTTTAACCCCGGTTCTTCAACGGAAAGACACGGTTTTACCGCCCGCACGCGGCACTGCGGGCAGCACCCCGAGCGCGCAGCGCCCCAGGGCGCGCGGCACCGCCAACCGGGAGGGCACGTGTTACATAAACGGCACCAGATGGGGGGCACCCAGAGCTGCCCGAGCACCGACCCCCGCGGAGGGAAAGGCACCGCAACGCAACGCAACGCAACCCCCGCCTCGGAACGCCGCAGAGCCGCTATGCCGCAGCCAGAGCCGCGGCGAGCGTCCCTCCCCGACCCCCTGTGAGGAAAGCCCCGCCCGGGGTGGGGGGGAGGAGGGGGACGAGGTCCTCCGAGGGCTCGCAAACTCCGCGCGGGCACCGCAACCCCCAAGCAACCCCCCCCCCCCCGGCAAGCACACACCTGGGCTCTCCCGGAGGACGGGGGACGAGGCTCGCAGGGTCCCTCCGAGGCGGCCGCCCTCCACCGCTCGGCGCGAGGGGCCGAGGGCGCAGCGCAGGTGCGCGCGCTCGCCCCCCCCCCCCTTTCCCCTGCGCGCGCAGCGGTTCGGGTGAGGAGAGGAGAGGGGGAGGCGGCGCGCGCGCGGCCACGTGGGCACTGCGCGGGAACGGGGGTTTGCCTCGTGCCCGCGCGCCTGCGCAGGTGCCTCCCGCTGCGAGGCGGGAGGGAGCTCAGTGCCTAGTCGGCTGGGTACGAGAGTTCCGTGTGCTGGGCTGTAACAAAGGGTTCTGTGATACAGGGAGAGCCATGAACAGAAACCAGGACGTGATGTTGGGAGTATAGGATGGGCAGGAGGTGGACTGAAAGCTGGGTGACTGGCAGAGCTCAGGGGGTTGTGATCAGCAGCACATCGTCTAGCTGGAGGCCTGTAGCTAGTGGTGTTCCCCAGGGGTCGGTGCTGGGTCCGGTCTTGTTCAGCATATTAATACATTGGTGACACGGATGAAGAGACAGAGTTCACCCACAGCAAGTTTGCTGATAATGCAAAGCTGGAAGGCTGTGCTGCCATTCAGCAAGACCTGGACAGACTGAAGAGTTGGGTAGAGAGGAACAATGGCAACAAGGGCAAGGGCAGAGTCCGGCAAATGGACAGGAATAACCACATGCATCGGTACAAGTTGGGGGCTGACCTGCTGGAGAGGAGCTCTGCAGAGAAGGACCTGGGTGTTCTGCTGGGCAGCAGGTTGGCCATGAGCCAGCAGTGTGCCTCTGTGGAAGGCCAGTGGGATCCTGGGGTGTGTTACAAAGAGCATGGCCAGCAGGTGCAGGGAGGTGATCCTCCCCTTCTACTCTGACCCGATGAGGCCACATCTGGAGTACCGTGTCCAGTTCTGGGCTCCCCAGTTCAAGAAAGACAGGGAACTGCTGGAGAGAGTCAGGTGGAGGACCACAAAGATGATCAGGGCCTGGAGCATCTCCCTTATGAGGGAAGGCTGAGAGACCTGGGGCTGTTCAGTCTGGAGAAGAGAAGACAGAGGGGATCTCTTCACAGTTTATAAATATCTGAGGTGTGGGAGTCAAATGGATGATGCCAGGCTCTTTTCAGTGGTGTACAGTGACAGAACAAGGGGCAATGGGCAAAAACTGGGACACAAAAAGTTCCATACAAACATGCAGAAGAACTTCTGTACTGTGAGGGTGACAGAGCACTGGAACAGGCTGCCCAGAGAGGTGGTAGAGCCTTCTTCGGCAATATTCAAGACCTGTCTGAGTGCTTTCCTGCTCAACCTGTGTTAGCAGGGAATCTGCTTTAGCAGGGGTTGTACTGGATGATCTCCAGAGGTTCCTTCCAAGCCCTATGATTCTATGTTACCTCTGGACAGGGCGCTGATGAGATTAGTATTTGAAAGCTGGATTCATTTTTTTTTTTTTAGATGTACTGAGAAAGAAGAGAGAATTCAGAGAAGAGGCACTGAAGACCTGAGAAACTGTCTCACAGTGAAGGATTTATAGAAGTTACTCTTTTCGGTTTCTCTAAAAGAAAATTGAGAGATGACTGGATTGCAGCATTCTTACACCAGGATTTTATATGCCTCTAACAGAAAAGGGTATAATGCCTGGAAGCCAAAGTTAGAGAAGTTCAGATTCAAAATCAAGCACATTTAATAGCAAGATAATTAAGCACGGGAACAACACGTCCAGCACAAATGATTTTCTCTTAATACCTTTTAGGAAGATGTCTTTATGAAATAAAAGTTCTACATGGGCAAAAGACAGAATAAAAAATGTACACTAAATTAGTAGCAATTAATTTTTATATCTTTACAGGTTATGATAGCAAGGAAAATTTTCCCCTAACTCACAATTTGTTCTCTTTGGGTAAAAGAACATGATGGTCTTAGATGTTTGAAAGCCATCCCTTCTCTCTTGGGTGCCAACTGCTCTCTATAGCCATGACTAGTATGAGCCATCCTCTGTCAGAGGACTCTGTTCTTTCCTATCTGATAATTAGTTCAGTATTTGGAATCTTCAGCATCGTCTGACTTGAGGACATGTTTCTCTGCATGTACGTCTGCTTTTTTTTTTTTTCCCCCAAACTACTTTGTCTCTTTCCTTCTTCCTTTAACAAAGCATAGTGTTTTACTTCTTCTCCATGTGTACATTAAGTAACTTTTTTTTTCCTCCTCTTTTTTTTTTATTTATCACAGCTGGATTATTCTGGATTTGTGTACAGTGCACATTGTTTATGCTTTTGTGCATCTTTCATCTATTTTTGTTACATCTACAAAAAGTGCTTTCATGCCAGTCTCCGATTGCTAAATGGGAGTAAATCTTGAGACAAATATGATATGCAGTGAGCATCTTCAGGACACCACAAAGTGGACACCTGAAGTTCTTCAGAGGACCACAGAGGACATTGGTTGTGTGCTCACTTCTCAGAGTTTTTAAAACAGAAAACAGGATATGCATAATAAAAATACTGAAAGGTGTATGTTATCATGGAAAAAGTCTGTACTATGAATCATTATGCTGAACATGCTTAGGTGGAAAGGCTTGCTTCCAGCTATATTAGGTTGTTCTGTTTGCTGGCAGAGTAATATCTCAAAGCTGAAAATGATTCAATGCGCATTGATAATCCTAGGTATTTAAAATGAGATAACGGGCTGAGTCTTAAAAGCATGGGGAATATTTCTGAGAACATTTCTGAAAGATGTGTTCAGTTATAATAGTTGAGACGACCAACTTCTCTGACAGAAATATGAGTGTCTATACTCCTGCAATATGTATATGATGATTTAAATGTTGAAGCTTGTACCTTGATGGAATCTGTGGTAATGATGCTTAAAGGTATGTTATCACACCTGAATGCTGGAGCTGGCAACTATTGGAAGCAATACTTTCACGATTTTCTTAACCAACTATATAACCTATATGATAGTCATGCTGCACAAGAGAGAAATGTGAGATACACACATTGATAATCTGAGCACTACACACCTGAAGCTGTTATTAAACTCACAAATGTCTTTTAAAAAATTCTCCAAGTGGAATGTACTGCACTGCATAGCAGCAAAATTAGCTGTTAGGTGGTGGTATGGAGGGGCTGACCAATGAGATGCTCTCTTTATGCAGAAACACTAGAGTTACTGTTTCTTGACTGCTTTCTGTGACGTGATGTTCAGTGAAAGAGTTTTAACTGTGAACTTGCTTGGTGGCCAAACAAACTGAATGGAAGGGTTTGACTTCCTCTTTTGTATCAGAGGAAACTGTCTGAGCAATTCTTGACAGATCCACCAGATTTTTCAAGAATTATTACCTTTATGAAAGTGATGCTCCACTTCAATCCATGTTATCAAATGAAGTTAGAATGTAGTTTGGGAGGAATCCACTGGCAAGGAAACATTAGCAGCTCTGCTCTGAGATGCTCTCTGAAGCACCTTTCTGAATTGGTGCCTCTCAAGTTTCAAATATAAGATGCTCATTTTCTCTTCCAAAGCACCTCGGGAAATATTTGATATTGAGCAGTATTCATCATTCCTGGTTGACTTATGGAGCCAGCCTCCACTGCCCACATGCAGACAAGCAACTCAGTTTGTACTACTTCCTGCGCTCCCTTTGGCTCTTAGCAGCGGCTATCTGTAAGACATCTCTGCCACTATCTTTGTATCCTGTTTCAAGTGACTTGTTAACAATGTTGACTGATTTATTCAAATCTAAGGATTATTAGACAAAGTCTTACAGAGGTCAGATTTGTTGGTCCAAAGATTTCTCTTGGCCTTAAGTGCTAAGAATCTCAAAGATTTCTGAGTTTTATTTGATGTTTGTTCTGAGTGCTACTTTTATCTGCTTCTATTAGGTAAGTAGCTGGATATGTTTGATATGCTTTACTTTAGTATACCATACTTCCAGAAGTGTTCTTATTTTCTATAGAAAATAAATATTTTCTCACAATTAATGTGACATCTAATAAAATACCGTCTTCAGAATCCTCCCTGCTCCTCTGACTGCTTTTACTACATTTGGCTAGTACAGACCAAATTAATACACAAACAAAACTGTTATTGATAGTGCTGTACATTAAACAGAACTTAATCTCAGTGACAAAAAATCAGGCATCATCACATGAGCTTTTAATTTTTAATTACTTCTGGAATTCCCTCTCAAAGGCAAAGGTGTGTTAACGAGAGCTTTTTCCTATTGGTTCATTTCCAATCTGATGTGAAACAAAAAGTAATAGAATTAAAATACCAATGTACTTTCCATTGATGTTCTGACCATGACACCCTTTGGTTTGAATCCCTAGCTAAATGCACTTATTTTCCCCTTTAAAATACAGTGAGTTCTACCTAGCCTACAAAACTAAATCCAGTCATTCCTGCCATTCTCTTTTAGACATTAACTTTCGGCCTTCCCACACTATCAGAACACCCACTGGTGTTTGCTGAAGAGCTGCATACGCATGGAATACATTGCTGGGCTCGAGTATTTTACTGAAATTGTACCGTTAATCATAGTGATAATTAATAACTTATGCTGAATTTCCACGTGATTGCAGAACTACTGAAATTTATAAGGGCCAGGTTTGTTGATGCATTTTCTTTTGGAATGTCCATCTCAAGTAATAAGCACTTCTGTACTTTATTGAAGTATTTTCTAACTTACAGGCATATACTAATCAAATGATTGAACTTGGCATTTAAACTATAAGCTGCAGAAGTCTCTAGAGTAATCACTGTTTCAGAAAGAGCAAGAAAATGACTTTAATAACTCTAGGGCTAACTATAGCCTATGATGAATTATAAACTAGATCATAGGCTTCTAGTATTTTACTATCTGGACAGTGACCCAGAACAACCTCCTTCTGTGGCCGTAAAAGTGATTAATTTTCATGGCTCGTTCATCCATGGAAATATTTTCAGCTAAGATGACCAGTCTCAGTAATGAGAGTGATTTTAAGCGAACAATTTCTGGAGTTCACAGAGAATCCACTCAAAAATCAATTACTTGTAACCAGTGCCAATTCATACAGTGGAATTTATATGCATGCATGCTAATTGTGCATTTACTCATGTTTTTGGTTTAGCGATCATGCTGATATATCTTTTATTTAATACGAGCAACAGATCTCATTTAAATTTTAAAATGCTTTAAATTGGAGAATTTAAATTGTGTATATTAGGGTTGAAATTAAAGCTTGAAAATGACATGCTTATTAGCAGCTGTTGTCTAAAGATTAGTGCATGGTCATAACTCTGGGGAGTTGTTATAATGCTGGTGTTTCCGGAGATGTCAAATGCTTTATATGTCTGACATTCAGATGACAGAAAGAGGAACAGTGAACTATGCGACCACAGAGCTGGTAATTGAAAGCTGGCCTTAATAAGTCAGGTCCACAGGGCTGGGAGGCTGCTCGTAGATGCATTAGGTATGTGATTAAGTATCTGAACCTGGGAAGATTTATAAGAGCAATCATTATTCACAGCAGTCATATGAATAAAGAATAATACTGTAAAGAAGATTTTAAGATCATTGGGAAAAGGGTGATGAGCAGAACTGGTAGCTCATCATGATTTCACTTACAGGGCTATAAATCTATAGCCTCGCGATGTCACTTTGACATATTTGGGATCAGTGTCTGTTATTTAATTATCCCACGGATCTGGTAGGGAATTTGGGGCTGATGCAGAGACAGTGTAAACAGTGCGACTGTATGGCTGCTGTACTTGTGTACAGCTGTATATCATGGAGCTGAGAACATTGGGCTGCACTGGCTTACCCTTATGGAGCAGTAAATACATGCCCAGTAAATACAGACAGTGTTTCTATTGCAATGAAGCATAGGCAGAGTTCTTCCATGTGTATTTAGAATATGTCAGTGATCTCTGTCCCTTGCTATCAAGAAAACTGAATATTCAAGAAATTCCTGGGTTGAAACTGTTGTGAGATTGATGCTTGATTATGATGATGGCTCTATCCTTCAACCTGGTGGTTTGCAGTGTAATTTTATCTGCTCATTCTGTTAAAAATTGCTCACTGGGGAAATCACAACCACTAAAAGCATTTGGGGATTTCAAGCCTGGTAGAAGGATTTTTCTCTCATTTGTCTCTCTCTGGCAAGAGCTAAAATGTAGCACTTCTTCCCAGGGTTGTTTGGGGGGGGGGATGAGTGGGACAAAAGCAATTGGAAGTGGTTCTCCTAGGAGCCTTCCCAGGGGAGAGCACCACTTCTGAATCTGCAGTAATGCTGTTCCGGTGCCTTTGTGTAAAATTAGTCCACGCTGATAGCTTAACACTCTGTAACAAACTCATTCATGGCACTGAGGAATCTAGCCTCATTTTTATATCTTGTTGTTTCCTTTGATGTGGGGTTGGTATCTATCTCTCCTGGCAAGTCCTGGGCTCTGTTTTTAACAGTCTTGCTACATAGGCTGCTATAACTCATTAGGCTTCAGCTGATCCCAGGAGAACTGCCGTACGTGCCGATAACCACCCTAGCAATGGCCTGAAAAGAAGCTGTAATAATACTTCATTCTCATTTATGGATGCAGTGACTGATACATTTCTTCTTTCCATCTTTTTCTTTCTAAACCTCAATGGCACAACGACGATTTATAGTACATGAAACACATCAGAAGACAGCGAAGTGGTCAGATGAAGAAGTACAGGGCTGACTAACTGCAACAAAAGAAGTTTCTGAATTCCTGCATGGTGGCTATTGTATGAAAAAGTAAATATACCTTTGCTTACTGTCCTTACACCTCTAATGTTCCTGTAGTAGCAATTGATCTCAAGATCAATTCAATCTTTTTTTCCAGGTGAATTCAGATCTGTGGCTAGTGGAAGAGGAAAATCCTGGACCACTCAGTAGAACTTAGTAAGAGCCTTACTAGAAAGCTCTAACCGTTATGAGCCGACTTAATATATATTCATTTATGCCTGGAATGTGCTTCTCTGATTCTTTTTTTTTTTTTTCTCTAGGTACGTCTATTTTTATACTTGTATGAAAGAACAACAACATAATGTAAATCTTCAGTACTCTTGATATAAATGGTTAAAACTCACTCACATCCATTTTCAGGAAACAAATGTTGCCCACTAAAGAGAAACCTCCAAGGACTGGCCCACTCCCACTGACTTGTACTCTTTATGAGATATATATTATTTATTTGACCTAAATATTCTTGTATGGCTTTCCAACTTGTAAAAACAAGCACAAGAGATTGTGTGGCCAGTGTATTGACAAGTTGCCTGGAACCACTCATCTAAGCCATAGGAGGACTCAGGTAATACTTTTTTTTTTTTTTCCTCAGTAGCTGCCGTAGTGCTATTGTGTATCAATTCCACAGGCTGCTTTCTTTGTTCTGTTTATCTTTGACATTTCATTGCCTGCGCAGTATGTAAATTGTGATTTCCAGAGTTAAACAATATTTGGCATATTTATTTTTAAGCATTTCTGTTCCCCTTTAAGTTAGTAGATATCTGAACTGGCTAATTAGAAGGATTTGAGAATGAATAGAAACGTTGAAAAATGTCCAGGTTTGTAAAAGAAAAGAATCTTCCTCATAGATTTCTCAGCTGTATGCTTTCACAGCATACAAAGACAAGCCTGGCCGAAACTAGAACTTTATCCGAATTTCATGATTGATTTACTTGTATGCTGTCAAACTGTTACAAAAGTGAAATAAATAAAATCTCTATGTAAAATCCATAACACTTTGGCTGCAACTCGGTTTCCAAAATGTGGAATACATTTTAATACTAGTTTAAACAGGCTTAGAGTTTGGCCACCCTGCTTTTGTCTGTTCTGAACACCTGTTTTCACTTAACTGCATGAGATGAACTAAAATTCTGCTCTAACTTTACACTCAGGCAACTCCACTGAAATCAGCGATACCATTTGATTTTGAACACAATCCATAGTATCACACTTCATTTCTTCTGGAAAAAAAATGATTATGGAAAAACTACATTGTAACAAGCCAAACTGATGGGAATTTTGGAAGGCAACAGTAACACTTAAAAACTAACTGTGATTTTGTGGATTCATTCTCTCCATTCTCTTTAAACGCTAGCTCACTTTCTCCTGCCCTTGTGCTACTTGGAAGTTGCCACATTTCATGCTGAAGCTCCAGGAAAGATTTGTGATAGAGGATTATTCTGAGGAAAGAGGAGGAATGTAAAGTAAAAACAAGTAAAATTATTTTTTACAAACCTTAGATGTGCAAAATTACTCAACTGGAACATTTTAGTCCAAAAATCCAGGCTGTTTTTTGACCTTACATTTTCATGCATTTTTGAAAACATTTAGTTGCGTGTTTTCTTTATAATCTAAGCAAGTCTGCATGTGTGTGAATTATGTAAACAAATTTGTCTCATCAAACAAATCTCTGTCTGAATCCAGCTTAGGTGTAGATGAGCTGCAGGAAATTTTAACGCATTTGTATTAGGAAGGACCAGTCAGCTTTTGAAAAAGCTTGCTTCTCTTTCTGTTCATAACAGAGGGAACTTATGTTACTGTTATGGATGTCTGAAATCCAATGAGATGAACCACAGCCTTCCTGTGTCTCAGCTCCTCCTCTGTAAAATGAACACCGCGGTATTATCATGCCTTGGGAAGCTGCCACAATGATGTTAAAAACTGTCATTCAATTACAACAGAAGTTACTTGAATATAAAGATTTATCTCACAGAAAAAAAAGAGAGTTTCTATCTCTGTCCACTGAAGTCTTCCTTGCACTTTTGCATTTTATTAAAGGTTTGCTACAGTATGATGTAAAAAAGGTTTTTCCATATAGAATATGGAAAGTGTTCATTTTTATATATTGATATAGGAAAGATATTTACAGGCTTATTTAAAAACCCAACTTTGATGCTGTTATTTTACCAAGCCTTTTCAAGGAAGCTCTGGCCCTTAAATTGTCTTACAGCACCTTGAAAAAAAAATCAGCAATCCATCTCACCACCATTTCTGTGAAAAGCGCCAATATGATGGGCAACCACAAGGAGGGTTTTGAGCCTTGCTAAATACAATATGGAAGTTTTCTTCTTCACCATGAACTTCCATGGACATTGATGTTCTGTTGTGCCATTTATGACAGTGAGTAAACATCTTAAAATGCAGTGGGTGGTTCATGATGACCTCATGTCATCTTGCAGTAAAGATAGGACACTGCACAATCCAACTGCGTGTTAAGCTGGAGAAAAGTATTTCAGAAAACTTTCATAAGTTTGCCCGATCTCTTCTTCTCCTTTATCTGTCTGTCTATCTATTTATCTATCTACCTACTTTTATATGAGACTGCATGGAAGGTGACCCACTCAAATGCCTCAGAGTGAATCATCATAGCCAAGGAAAATAATGCATGTAGTGGTAAAACTGATGGTAACCTCAAAATCACTGCTGGGCTTTGCTGGCGTTCCAAATAATGTTCTCTCTCTGTGTGGGAGTGGATCTGAGGTAAATCCAGGCTTTCTGAAGCTGATTCTTGCTCAAAGTGAGTAGTACAGCCTGTGAATATGTCTATATACAGGAGGTAGATACTGGTGTAGAATGCTTAATGGGTGTCCACACTCCTGCATATGGAATTGCGTTCACAGTACTGTATCACTTATCTTTATATCAGCCCTTGCTTTTTCAGTTTTATTGCAACTCAACAACTGATATATTTAAAATAAATGTGCAGCAGTATATCCCTACGGAGCAGATGTTTAAGGCCAGTGTTTAAATATCAGAATCCCACAGGCACAAACTAAAAACAGTTTCTCCTTGCAACATGTACAGCTCTTTTTCCCCATTAGCAAGAGCCAGGCATTGTTTCCTGCAATGTCACTGTTGCTGCAGATGAGTAGTGGATGTGACACTAATTAAGGAGAGCAGAGGAGACAGACAAAAGCACTCCTGTCGAAACTTCAGCAAAGCCACAGTCAAATATGGATTTGACCCTACCGCTGGATTTTGGACACCTGTGTAGAGCACTTGTCCCTGTGCAATCAGTTTCTAACCCACGTTACTTCTCTTTTGTTTACCTACTTCTGTATCAGCAACCTCTTGGAAACATTTAGTTCCTTTTTCTATGGAACAAGCTGTGTTACTCACGGAAAACACGTTTTATTTAATGTGCATTTTTTTAATAAGCAATTTGCTCTTTTGTCTTCAAAGCAAGAATAAGAGTAGTTCTGAAAAACTTTAAGTTAGAGCCATAGTTCATATGAAAACTAATGGAAATCTGCAGTACAAACAGGACGTATTAAATGAGAAAGACAGTACTGAAAGGCAGTATGCTCTCACTAATCAAAAGGAAATATTCTGCATTGCAACATTTCATGAAGGGAGCATCCCATTTCTTTATCATTATCTACAAAAAACTTCTTGAAACAGCCAGGACTTTGGGAAAAGGCCCTGACCCACCTAGATTCTTTGTTGTACAGCATTGACCTGAGGCTGTTGAGATGTAAACTGAACTTCAAAAAGTGCCAAGAGGTCTGTATGAAGGATGTGGATGTGTATCATTACGCTGCTGTAAGGGGAAATTCACCTGATCCTTGGAGTCTGGATATGCTTTGTTTCATGCCCTTTCTTTATTCTCTTTTAAGCTGGATGGTCCCCTGTGAAATGCTGTCCTAGAAACCAATGCCAGTGATCAATGAGTGTTTTTTATTTTTAAGGTTGTTGACGTTCAGTATCTTGGATGAGCTTGTACAAAATGGGGAGATTAAGCATAGCAGTCATTGTTATTTTCCTGATTATGCAGCTTTAGTTGGATGCAATACTGAGCTGGTAAGGGAATAAGTAATTGGGATTTGTGTGGCTGTGCCAGTAGGCAGTATTGAGAGAAACACTCAGATGGGCATGGGTTCTAGGGAGTTGCTGTGTTATCCTCAAGAGTCTTCGGTCTTTGCCCAAACAGTCAGGTCTCTTTAGAACTGAGGTCCAAGTGAAGAGAACTTCCCCAGACACAGGAAAGGAGAAATTCTTTCCAGTAAATGTTACATAGAAGTACAAAAGAAAGAAAATCCTAATGACGTTAGCTTCTTTTTCCTAAAGGAGAGGGTTATGAATACTCAGCTTGCTTACTCGGCACCACAGCTGTATGATGCAGGCTTGACTGGGACAGATGGAGAAATTGCAGATGGTTACCCAGTTGCTTTATACTGAGGTCACTACCTGTTTGGACACACTGTCTTCTGAGGTGTACAAGTGACACTCCTCTGCTCTGTATGGAAGGAACAAAAATCTCCAGGTTTCACACAGTTCCCTTACTGCCTTACCTTGCTTGCAGAGAGCGACTGGATGTGGAATTGCTGTTGTCTTCTCCATAGAGAGATTATAGGCTTAAACGTTTTGCTTACTTCAGCATTACTCTCATGTTTTTCAGATTGTCATCTGTCTGGTCTCATTACTGGCTGTCACAGCATGGTCCTTACAGCATTGCAGGAAGTTGTCACCACTAGAGAGCACGAGCAGGCTTGTCTGTTGTCACCTTCCAAGAGATCAGTGCTTTACTGATTAGTGCTGGAAAGATGTGTTGCTGTGCAGATAAAAAAGTTCAGCACTGTCTGTGACGGTTTAAATGGTTAATTGAGACAAGAGTAAAAATCCTGAACAAATAAAAGGCTGGAGTATCAAGTTTGTTTCCTTTAGATGAGTGAATTCAGCTGATTCTGGTGAAAATTGTACTGTTCCAGGATCCTGTTATTTTCATTCTACTGCTAACTTTGTTCATGCCTCATTGCTGACACGTGCCATTTTGTGCTAGTTGCTATAAAAATATGTAGCACATCTTACAGTGAAGGCAGTGGAAAGCACAACAGATGGATGGGGAAAAAAACAGAAACAGATGAGCCAGCAAACAGGTGGTGAATGTGAGGAGGGATGAGATGACACTGCAGCAGGTTTTTCTGTACCTGCTGATTAGTTGGGCACATGTTGCTCTCTACTAGATAGACTCAGCTAAATCTCACAACTGAGCTCAAACTCAAGGAGTTCAAGGCTGTAGTGGCTTGATGAGGGAGATCTTAGGCTGCGTACAAAGGGCAGAGTCAGGTGAAGTGCTGACAGGAAGGAGAATTTGGCTTTCAGGCAGAATTTACCCTGTGAGGTTGTATTAGGACAGCGAGGAGGCAGTAAAGGAACCCGTGGTTTAGGTGATCAGGAAGGTCACCCTCACTAGCTAGAGGCCTCATGGATCTTTTATTATATTAGGACACAGATGGCAGCTTTTAGTCTTTTGTTTCAGCGCTTAATTAATCTGTAGAGGTACATGATGTGACAATTCACTGTACAACTGACTCTGAGGTCAGAATCCCCTTTTTTAGTTTTCTTTTCCCCACACAGATGGTGCTTATGTGCCTTCTTCTGACAGTGCAGTGCTCAGAAGCAAAGTGCACCTATATGCTATTATCTAAGCAGCAGTCATAGTGTTTGAGACATAGCATTACGTACCAAAGAGAAAGTGAGGAGAACAAGAGGATTATGAAGAAAATACACTAGAATTCTTTTTCTACATCCAAGTCCTAAAGTGAAGAAATGTTTCTCTTCTGGTCAGCCAAGTAAGCGGAAATTCCTGAGAGGTAGGAAGCAAACAATTCCCATCATAAATGAAATGTGAATTATATTTGCAAATAACATTTGTAATTATGCTCAGCACATCTGAGCCTCCAGCTGGTGGGAGCCCAATTTAAGTACTGATAAGCCAGAAACAAACCAGTTCAGTGTTCACTGAGTGCTGTTTATTGTTTCTGTTTAAATTGGTAGGTTGTTTAACTATTCTCTAACAAAATTAAAGAAAAAAATAAGTAGGTAAGAGTTTTGCTGATTCATATTTTTAAATGTACAGATTTTAAGGATAGCAGTTCTTTACACACTGCAAAATCACAAAGAAGGCTGTCAGTGAAGTAACTGCTGCCCCACTCAGAGGCAGCAGTAATGAAATACAAGGGTAAAGTCTGTAGCTCCATGCGTTCAAAATCCTGGCTCACAAATTTAAAACTGATGAGAATGGCCTGCATGCTAAAAGGGCTTTTTGTGTGTTTGTGTGCATTTGTTTTGCTTAGTAATAAATTAGATTTTTCTTATTTACCCTCTGTGTCTTTGAGCTGTTTGGATTCACAGGAGCTCACAGCCCACATTTGTAAGATACTTCTTGGTGCTGAAATTGTCTCTGAAGAAATGCCTAAAAAATCTTTAGCTGTTTAAGTGTGTAGTTCTCACTATTTTCCATGGTAGGTACTAGCCTAAATATTTTGAGCCCCCAAAATTATTGTTTCAAAGGTGATGAACTGAGGTGGAGAGATCAAGAACGTTCTCCCCTTCCATTTTCCTGGAGGCTGTAATTATGACTATAAGCTGTGTGTTGCAGAGAGGATTCTCTTCATCTATATTGCACTGCGTGTAAGACAATGCCACTGGGATATAAATAGTAAATACTGATGATATACAAATTCAGATAACTAAGTAGCTGTCTCTGCCTTTGTTGCTTTGAGAATCTGAGTCTTCTCTTTAGCAAGGGAATAGGTCAGATGTGTAAGAATTGAAGTTTTCTTTTCAAAAGGAAGCTTTGCACCTGATGCCTGAAAGATATTGTGATTATTAAGATCCTGAGAGAAATTCAAGTGTCTATGCCTCAATTTGAAAAATTGCTTCTTCAGGCATCCGGAGTGCCAGTGCCAATTCCAGAGATTTTGTTGGTGTTAGGGGAAAGAAAGTAAACAAACAGAAAACTCTAACTTACTTTTAGAGAAACCCAGGAGACAGAAAACAAAACATAAAAACCCACCAACTTAAATCTCAGAAATACAGAAGATTTGTGAGTAGCCATAGAAACAACCTATTTATAGGGATCACATTTTATAAATAATTGACCAAATTCTGGTGTATGTATGTTTTCCCATCTATTGTTCCCATGGGGCTTTGCTTGGTTTAATTTCTGCTGTTGTATGCGGCCAACTTGACTTTCTGTTGAAATGCAAGTGACCTGCCAGCCGGCAAGGTCCAGGAACAGCATTTTTAAGAAAACAACGCTATTTATTCTGTGAAAGGCGTGTCTGAATCACTTAAAACATTACAGTGGAAAAAAAAAATCCAATGCTTTCATCCAAAGCACTAAATAATAAATGCAAAATGCTGTACCCTGACCTGGACGTCATTCAGAGCAGAGTTGTGGAACTCTTGTGCTAGTTACCAAGATAAATACAGATGTAATGCGTATTTGATTGGTTTTGTTTGAATCTATTTTTCCTCATAGGAGAGCTTGTCTCTAACTCAAGGGTTTTCATAATGTATGAAAATACCTGCAGTATTCGTTTTCTTGCTGAAACATGTTTTCTCTTTCATTTTGAGTCAATGCCCTCAGAAATGCCATCAGACAATCAGCTATTACCTTCTAGCTTCTATGAATACTCAGATTCCCCACTGTACTGAGAAGTACCTGAGTAATTTTTCTCTCTCTCCCTCCATCTCAAACCCCGCATCCACTACATCACAGCCAGCATTTCCTTCTCACTCCAGGGGTGCTTCTCTCGGCCCTCTGCCAGCCAGTGCCTGCCAGACCTGTGACTGAAGAAACACTGCCAGGCTGTCCTACAGTCAAGAAGGAAGTGGAAAATTATAGAA
This sequence comes from Numida meleagris, assembly GCF_002078875.1. Lineage (NCBI taxonomy): Eukaryota > Metazoa > Chordata > Aves > Galliformes > Numididae > Numida > Numida meleagris. The sequence goes on along the minus strand of NC_034409.1, from coordinate 174,280,963 downwards.
ACATGCTTCCAGTCATCCACAGGCTCTGTCTGCGCAGGGGCTGTCAAATCAACCAACAACAAAACAATGGGCCCTGGCAGGATGAAAGTGGAAATGACCTCCTCTCAGCTGAAATACAGTAACTGGATACATCTTCTCAGTGGCAAGAGCGAATTACAGAGTCACAAGTCTGCCATCGCCCACGTTTAACAATATGGGTGGAGGCTGCCATGGCAGGTTGACCAACACACAATAACTTGTCATCCTACAGTGACTTGCCTGGGTGCCTTAGGCTTCTCATTTTTAACTGTGTTGCTAAGCTACATCCAAGGCTGCCAATGGGCAGGGTAGAAGAGTGATATCTTAGTCAAAAAGCATCCTTAAAGCACGATCTCTCCGAGAATGGCAGCTAGAAACCCGTATAAATTCACTGTTTTATACCCTCCATTAATGTGCTGGAAGGGGAGAACATGCAGGGGGAATCTGTCCTGGTGCAGGGAACTGAGGACCAGGTAGATGAGCAGAGATGTAAAGCCATTTCAGGATGTGCTGTGCTGCAGCAGCAGGTATGTTCATCATGGCTGTGAAGGGAGCTGGGCATGCCCATCCAGGAATGAGGGAGCAATAGAGCACTGCAGGCTCCAGCAAAATCCCTGCTATTCAGCTCCTTTGTAGCTCAGTGTAATAGGACTGCAGGAGCAGCATCTCCACTAGCTGAGAGGAACGGAATGTTCCTGGCAATACGTTTTTGGTGAGATGATATGTCAGGACTGATAGTGGTGTGTCTGGAGTCCCCAGTCTGCACTGAGCACATAGCACATGTGTAATTTGCTGTATCTGTCTTTTTTTACTCTCTGCGCACCATCACTTTGGCTGTGGATTCGTTTTTCCTGTGCCAGACAAAAACTCCCTTAAAAGTAAATGAATGGCAAAAACCCTAAGTCTTCATTGCGTTTCTGAGAAAGTAAAGTCTCTCTGAAGTTCATGTTAATCTTATTTTTTAAGACTATCTAGCAACTTATCCAGAGGGTAAAAAAGAAAACCCATCATAAATGGTACTTAAACATTTTTTCCATTCCCCACGCTCAAGCCTAATATTTATAGCCCCTCTCGTGTCCAGATCATGGATGCATAAAACAATTGCTTAGACTTGGGGTGCTTTAGTGCTGAAATAGAAACTTATAGCATGAGAACATAAAATAGATGTGGGCAGGGGTGAAAGGGGTCTTCTGTGGGTAGGACCTACTGTCACTAGGGGAGATTCACTTCTGTATTACTGATCACTCTTTTTGGGATTCATGTATTAAAGGAGGTTGTTTGCACCTCTAGTTCTCATTGTGTTTCCATCCTTCAGCCAAATATTTCAGTTCTGGAAGTTCTGCTGAAGGCTATGAGGAAATAGTATGATGAACAAATGAGCACTTGCAATGGTTTTCTAAATTTTCTTAATTTTTGTGTGCCCATGTCTTTCCATCTCAAACACTAGCCTCCATCCCAGTTTTCAAAGGAGTTTTTCACCACAGACCATTTATGAAACTCTCAGCCTCTGTCTGAAGCTTGAAGGGAACTGATTTCCCTTTCCAGTTCTATTTCATGGTGCTGAAGTCTTCCTTCTGTGACTATCTTGGCATTCAGAACACAACAGCATCCTTGGGTCCAAGATCCTTGGGTCCTGACTAGTGCTTGTTCTAAGCAAAGGCTCTGAACTGCTCCTGGTATGGAATCAGGTCTTCAGTCCTGTCTGTTTTCTTTCACAAATCCATTTTTCTCCTCACTACATCACAGGTAGATGTTACTTTAGCCTGTGTATAGCCATTAATAGATCTTCCTACAGGTTTTCCATAGTACAGAGTTTTTGTTGTGGTTGTTGAACAATAGGGGAGATTTAGACTGAATATAAGGAAAAAGTTTTTTATGGTAAGGATGGTGAGGCACTGGAACAGGTTGCCCAGAAATGTGATGGATGCACTGCCCATGGACCTTCAAGGTCAGGATGGACAGGGCTCTGAGCCCCTAATCTAGCTGTAGATGTCCCTATTCGTTGCAGGGGAGTTGGACTAGGTGGCCTTTAAAGGCCCCTTCCAACTCAAATGATTCTGTGACTCAAATTACAACTGCAAAACCAGAGGTTTAAGGAATCACCCTAACAGAGAGAATCTTAATTGAGAAGTGCCATCCACAATGTTTAGTACAGGTATTCCACTCACTATCATCTTAGGAGAATGGGTAAAAAAATAGCAATCTTTTTGGTAGGAGCTTTGTCATTAGTATTGCTAAAGTACTATGGTTTGCTCAGGCTTAAGTCTGCAGTGAGAGGAAGATTAATGAGAATCTTAGTGTTGCTCTTCAGAGACTTAATTAATAGATGCAGACTTCATGTGACACATGGATCTTTAGCCTGAAGAATGAAGATAAACCTATGGAACAAATCAAGGAAATGAAAGATGTTCTTTAAAGTAAATAGGGGATAACCTGACCTGAAGCTATCTTTAAATCACCTTACTCGATGAAGTTTACAGGCTCGCCTTGAAGCTGTTTTATTCAGCCTTGCTCATTTTATTTAGGTTTCTAGCTCATACCTAACCTGCTGATGAGATGATGTGATCTTTTCCAAAATAATTTTGTAGTTACCTGGACGCTGCAGCTATTCTCAAAAGCTGGCAATATTGTTTGTCACATTTAATCTTTCATCTTCTTATTTGTCTATACTATTTTCTCATTTTCTTGACACGTAACTTACTTTTCTTTTATGTACTTTGACATAATTATGTATTTTCCTGAAAAAATCAGGTGTTCCCCATAGATCCCAATTAATGTTTCAAGGTTGAGTTTATGACAAGAAATAGCTGTTGTGACAATGCTGTCATCTTAAGGGGTTGGGAGAAAGAACCTAGTATCAGCTGAGCAAACATCTCCAGCTTCTGTAGCCACCACTTAGAAGTCAGTCTTTGCTCAACACACACTACCAGCATCAACTACTTCTTGTTCTATGCTGAAGAAATGAGCATCAGTGTGTGGTTACTGATAGCAAAAATGAAGCTGTTCAAGTAGGAGTGCTAAGTACCAAAGCTGTTTCTAGCTGGTTGATTGTCATACTCAGAGTCGAGCTGAAATCAACTTGGTGTTACAAATAGACAGTGTAATGTTTCCAGACTTGCCTTGAAACCATTTTGCGGCAATCTAGTTATTATTGGAATCTTGGCTCACTCCAGAGCTCATCTAAGGCTGTTTTATAAATGTCTTCAGTTTGCTTTTGTGATGGTTAAGCGAGCAGAGAACTTAAATGCAGGCTCTGTTCTAAGCGAGGAGCGGTCCCATGGAAACCAATCAGACAGTTCACAAGTTTAAAGCTAATCACTCTTAAATGCCTTTGTCGAGTGAAGCCCAAGGTCACCTTGATAACATTTATCATTTAGTATAAAGGGCACCTCTCTTTAGCTACTAGTGACTTATAAACTTATAAAATCTCCCTTTAAATGTCATTTTTAAGGGCAAAAGTCTCTTCATTTCATTCTTAGTGATCACCCCAAAGATCTCTCACTGCAACAAGTTAGGGAGAATAATTTCTTCATTAGAAACTGCTGGATAAAATTCTACTGCTTCTACATGCCATAGTTATGCAAGAGGTAATACAGGCCAGATGATGCCAGAAGTCCCTTCAGGCTCTAAAATCTATTAACCTACTGGATAATTTACAAATGAAACCATTTATGGAGTGACTGTCTGTCTATAGTGCGTGAGGAATGAGAAGTTAAACTCTGCCTCGCTCGTTCTGATGGAGACCCTGTTTACACAGTGTGTGCGTGCTTGTTGCAAGGGAGCAAGAATAAATTAGTAAAGGGTGTTGAATGCTGATGCTGAATGCTGAATATTAATCAGGATATCCGGAAGCAACAATCTTTAAATTTTGTGTTGTTGTGTAAAAAATGCGTTCTGCAACAAATGCAGCAACATGGAATATTCAGAAACAAAAGGCAATGATAATGAAATATCGTGGGTGGGCAAGATGGGGACATTGACAAATGAAAGTAATTTGCAGCAGTGGTAAAGGTTTAGGCAATTGCAGTAGCCTACAGCACTGCAGGCTGGATTCTTCAAAGCAAGCTATTCTTGTAGCTGCTTTCAAGAATCTGCTTACAGCAACAGACTTTTAAATTTTTAGAAAAGGAGGGCAAAAGACATTATAAATAAGTATGAGCCTATCCCATTCGTTTTAATGAAATCTGATAAGCTGGAGTGCCTGAATATTTACAAGTAAGCTACTGTCAGGGCTCTGGGAGCACTAATAGCCCCTATTAGCCCTGCCAGGCCTCCTCGATGCTCCCTCCACGTGCCTAGTGCCCAGGACCTCATGTCAGCCCCAAGACCATCAGCCTCTGCCTCAGCAATGCTTCATCTGGGCTGGGCTCCACCTCCCACAGCATTGCCCTGCCAGTTATTGGCCCTGTGGACTGCTGTCCCAGCCTGTCCTCAGTCCATCCCCATCCCCACAGCCCTGCCAGGACATCCTGGGACTGTGTCAGGCCCAGGGTACTGCCATTGGGCCTGACCCTGACCTGAGGATTGACTTCCCAGCTTCACCTTGGATCTATCTCAGCATCACACACGTGCTGTCTCCACATCTGTCCTGCTTGCCAGCATGAGCAAGTGCCAAAATGATCTATTTCCACCACCACCGAACTAGATGATAAAAAGGAAAAATGATCCCAGTGATTTAATCTGCTCAGTCTTGTGTTACCTGGGTGGTCAGCCCATCTCCCAGCCTGTTTCCAGGACTGCTCTGAACAGATCTGTGTTAGGCAAAATTAGGCTTCCACAGTGAGTTGGATGTGAGACAGGTACCTTCAGAGATGTAAGCCTAAGACATAAGGGTTTCTTTCCTTCTCATAGAATTACAGAATGGCCTAGGTGGGATGAGACCTTAAAGCGCATCCAGCCCCAGTGCCCTGCTGTGGGCAAGGTTAGCACTCACCAGACCAGGCTGCCCAGGGCCCCATCCAACCTGGCCTTGAGCACCTCCAGGGATGGGGCACTCACAGCTTCTCTGGGCAGCCTGTGCCCGTGCCTCACCGCTCTCACCCTCTGAGTAAAAAATTTCTCACTAACATCTAACCTAAATCTCTCTTTTTTTCCATGGGCTATAGGTTGCCATCCTCCTCCTTGAAGTACCTACAGTTTAGTCTGGTTAGTGTTCGTTTCCTAGTAGATCTAGCAGTATTTTCCATGCACTTATTTGCTGTAAATAGCAAAGGCCATGCTGGCAATTCCTGCCTAGAGATTTGGTCACCTTTCTAAACAATAACTATTTCTAATAAATAAACAGCTTTAAATACTTCCCTAAACGTAAGTTTTCATGGTGAAAAACTGCCACAGGGCTACAGAGATAGCTTTTGTTAGCCCAAGGAGGTAGAAGGATCTGGAAAAATGTGAAATGGGAGGGAACGGGAATGGGAAACAGTCTCTGTTAGTGCTCTCTGTGTTGTGAAACATGCTTGCTGCGTGAAGCTGAAGTGTATTATGCCAAAATTGGAAGCGACATAGGCTCCAGTGTAAACTATGTGTGAATAAAAGACTAGGATTTGCAAGAATTAGGTTACAGAAAGGTGACTATAAGAAGATGCCTGTACATCATCCGGTAGGAATCTGGTTTATTCTACTTTACTTCTTACTAGTTGGTCTTCCGGCCACTGGATGAGGCCTTTAGTCCCACCCAGAGCCTTACACATAGTAAAGCATGGTGAGAAATGAGGTTCCTTGGAGGTGCCGCAGTCCTTGCTTAGCCCTGGGCAGCCCATAAGCTGATGGTCAGTCAGCTCCTGATCCAAAAGATTCAGTTAAAAAAGAAGAGGAGGAAAGGGCTCTGGTGCAAAGGGAAGAACAGGCAAAACCTCTGTTGTTCAGTGAAGGAAAGTGATGAGAAGGGCAATAAATGAGGAAAAAGAGGAGCAATGAATAGAAGATCATTAGATCTTTCAAAACCATCTCATGTCACCATTTTAATTACATGGAGGAAATGCTGGTTACTCAAGATCATGCTAGACTGATAATTCTTTTGTCTCTCCTTGCTTCTTTGCGACTGCTCTTGGACTGTCACTGTATCTTCATCAAAGTCGATGGCAAGTAGCTTTAGGCAGCACCTGAAACACCGCGGGAGGGGGCTGACTTTGGGACTAGACAAATGCTGGAGGCTTTCTGTTGCTGTGAATGCCAATGCCAAACCACATCTCAGAGCTTTCTGTATGCAGGCCCTTATTGCACTCTGGAGAGTATTTTTGGAGTATTATTTTTCTTTAGTGAAATAAATATCTTCCACTCTGACTTCCCTGAGTTGTGCTCAAAAGATTTTGGCATCATCCAAACTGAATCTGGAAAGCTGACAATTTCTGCTTAGCATTCAGCCTAGAAATAAAAACACGTGGGGAAGACTGAAGAAACGTGATTGACTCAAGAGCTGGAATATTTGTATGTGCTATTGTCACTTGTACCAGGAGGTACCAGGAGAGATGGGGAGAGGAGTTTGTCCCCTAGGGACTGTTTGTATTACTCTCTATGTGACAGTCCTGTTGGAGGTGTGCTTATATGAGTTCATAAAACATTTGTGTTTTTTGGTACTGCAATTCTGTTATTGGGAAGGTAATTATCCTCTGTCTCAGAGAAAGCTATTGAGGACATAACCCGCCACAAGAACAAGCTACTGCTACAGGATCCCTGCTATCCCTCTGGGCTGGTGCCAGCATAGTAACAAAGCTGTGTGTTTAAATTATACGGAGGCAGTTAATGAGTTTTCACCTTGTCAGGAGAGCAGCCCAAGGTTAAAGAATGATGTGTCCCAGAAATCAGAGTGAGAAAAGCTGAGTTTTGAAAATATGCAACCTGCTGGGTTAGCCAGTATTTCAAAACAAAACTGTTATAGGATTTCCCTTTTTATGGAGGCAAAGTACAGCATTACAAAAGGCAAGGAAGGAGCACTCTGATTCTGAGTGCAGTGTGGCAGCTGAACAATATTTAGCACATTATTATGTTATCAGTGGAAGAGTTTAATGAGATTTGGTAGATGTTCCCAAAGCTGCCCTGTTATGTTTATGCATTCAGATAGGAGATGTATGAAGTGACCTGTGATTTATTTGGTTGGCAAGACAGGACAGAGTGGTATTTCAGTATTTCAAGCTATGTACCATTGAGCAAATCTGTTTTCATTTTTTTTGCTGAGATTATAAATATTACAAATAAAGAGACTGGAGCTGATGCAGTTTCTTAAGATGTTGGGAGGTATCTTTCTTGTTTTCCTCCTTTCATTTTGACTGACAGGGTAGACCTGCACAATATGAAGAACATGTATGCGAAATAGGTTAGTAGTCAGTTATTTGGTGGAGGTGAGAAAGAATCGTATTTACCCAAAAATGAGGTGGAGGAAGAGAAAACCCTTGCATGCAAGAAAACCCTTTTGGCTTTGCTATAAGAGTGTCCCACTCCTGCTGTGGCACACCCTTAAAGCCGTGGCTCCCACATCGCCCATCCTTTGTGCACTTGGATCAGAAGCTCCATCCTCTTCTCTCTTCCCAGACCCACAGGCCAGAACCCAAATCAATGTCCCCACCTCCCTCACTGCCCTCTTTCTCTATTCCTGATAGTTTCAAGTATTCCCTGTCTCCACAGACCTGATTTTTGATTCATTTTTTGTGGAGGTTGTGGTGGGCAGTGAGCTGGGAGCATCTGCCTCACAGTGGCACAAACTGCTGCAGCTCATTAACTGTCACTCTCTACCCATGTAAAAGGTTTTTCTCCATCCCAGTATTTCTATTCATATTACACTGTGGCTTGTTTTGGCTTAGCACAGCCGTACTTGAGGCCAGACTCACCAACAGACTTCTCTCAATTGCTCATTGCAAGCAAGATGTAAGTAGAGGATAAGATGTATTTTTAGAGCAGTTTTCCTAGAAACACCTTAAACTGCCTTGAATTTGAATAAATCTAGAAGCTTTTCATAGAGAATCATCATCTGATTAAGATGTGTCTCATGAGAGTCTTCAAGGCTCTGTACAAGACTCAGTACTACTCAGTATGTTTAGTTTTCAACTGGAAGCCAGGATAAAACTTGCACATCTCACAAAGACTGTAGAAAAACCTATAGAGATTAGGAACCAGACCTACAGAGCAGTCTGGGTTGCTGGATGAGTTGGGCTTGCTGCACAAAATGTATTTAACTGTAATCAGATGGTCACTAAAACTCAGGAAAGCAATGATGCTGATAAAATTTTAAGTATCATAGTGAGAACATGGTTGAACATGAAATCATAACTTTGTGCTACAGCTAAAATGACCATGAGACGATAAACAGAAGTCCACAGAGTCAAAAATGAATTTTGTGGAACTCTACTTAGCACCCAATTTGTGTATTCATGCTGTTAAAAGAAAAAGGAGTAAGCATACTCAGGGGATGCAAAAAAAATTGCATAATTTTTCTAAAGAATATGCTTTATAGTGAGAAATATAAAGGGCAACTGATTCTGGATGGTTACCGATGTTCATCTCTGTCACTTTATCTCTGTACATTAACACTTTGCCTGATCCAGGAGATGCAGGAGCTACAAAGGACAGGAGGCTGGGAGCAGAATCAAGGCAGGTTTTAATGAATGCTTATCCTGTTGTCATACTCTGCCCTGTCCCAATGGAGGCAGGATGCTGAACTAGATAGACTATTGCTCTGCCTGTGGCTGTTCTCATGTTCCTTACAGTTTATCCAAGACCTGATATTTCCTTTAAAAAAAACTAAACTTTTGGCTCAGTATACAACTATGAGCCTGTCTGGAGAGAAGAGTCAAGTAAAGAAACATAACCAAATGGAGATGGGAATAAACCTCCTACGATTACACTGGCAGCTTTGTCTTTCCCTTTAGAAAATCTTCTTATAGATTTCATGAGTCCTGTAGGGTCACAAAAACAGAAAGGTTCACAGAAGTGCTTGATGATGATGAAGGCTAGATGTAATTATTCTAATGGAAGGGTGGATATTCTTGGGCTCTCCTCCTATTTCTTCCCCTGCTACCGTAATTAATGTACCTAAGTCACTGTCACCAAAGATTCATGGTCAGGCACACTGGGGAAATGGTCTGTGTCACTACTACTTCCTTTAATTGAATCGGATGCACATTAACTGGCACAGTCTAGACACTTGTGTCCTACAAAGACAGTATTTAAATCAGAATTGAAGCTAGAGAACACAGCTGTTAAAATGCAGCCCTTTCTCTCTTGATTCATCTCTGCATTCAGTGTTTGCATTTTAGAGTACATTCAGTTATCTAATTGTTATTTTACAGTGTCTTCTTTAATGCATACTCTTTTACGACCATGCCTTATGAATTAGTTATCAGTGACTGCAGAGCTGTTGGAGCCTTTAGTTTTGACAGTACTGTAATCGTATAACAAATGCAGTCACTATTGCTTTTATAACCCATTTTTACTGTTCAGATCACATATTCACTAGTTTATTTTATTACTATGCACCTTTTCCAGCTGGGTTTATGTGATTTTCCAACCATTATGTTTGTAGATACAATAATGAATGTTTACCTTTAATGTCTGAAAGGCATTTTTCTAACGGGGAAGTTCAGAAAGCTGTTTCCTATGTCTTCAGAGAATAAATTAGAGAAAAACATATGACAGTGCTGAATGATTTACCAAGCACCTATTAGGTGGAGAATCTCGACAGAGACATTAGAGACATTTCTGGAGTCCATTAGCACCTTGCTACAGTTTTGGCTGCAGGCACAAGAGAGCTGGATAGATTACCATATATCAGAAAGCTGCTGGCTCTTGAAAGTGAATTCTGCAATCAGTAAGGCTCTTCCTGTTTTTTAACCATCCCATTGAAATGCAGCAAACACTAGGAAATCTCTTGATATGTTTTGTGTGCCTATGTAATATTTCTTCTGTCTTGGAGATTTCAGAAACTAATTGTCACAAAGAAAACCTGGTCCTGTATTGTCTGTTTAGACAAGGAGAAGCAGTTAAAGGCGTACTAAATCTCTAACCACCACAAGGCTATGTATAAAACATAAATATTCACAGCTGAACATTATCATTTGAGCTTTATGTTGTGTGTGTATTAGTAGGAGTGAAACTGGGGATTGAGTTTATGTTTCGCAGTCTTTCACACTGGGTTGGAATAATAATGTTAAAGTTCTGTGTTCAGACTGCAGATGACTCCCCAGCAAAAGGCTTACATGCCTGGACAGCAGTTTCGTTTCCTTATCGCTGGCATCAACAGCAATTTGGGATTTATTTCAGAAGGAAAGAAGGTAGAGTCTCCCTGGTAAACAGTCACAAAAATGGGCTTGACTAATAGGTGCAAATCAAATAACTTATCTAACATAGCAAATTCTGTGCTTATTTACAGATGAGGCAGGCTTATTAATCACCTGTTATTTCTAAAGGGTATGTTTTCTATGGCATTCAGCATAATTTAAATGGTGAGGGGAAATTTGAAAACATTTTCAGTCTTGTAAGAAGATTTGTACTTCACTTTCTATGCAATTTGGATCTATGGGGAAGGAGTGAGTTAAAATTATGTTTTATGCTTATTGATTTGTACTATTTACACCCAGACTGTACCCAGGCCTTCCAGTGTTCCTATTCCAAATTATTTTTGTGAAGAATTGTAAACTATGGCTTAAAGCTCAATTAGGCTGGAAAACAAGAGATACATCTTATGAAAAAAAATCATTTTTTCCAAAAGGAAACTGCAAAATTCTCAAAATACATTCACTAAAAATGTATGATGTATGATGAGACACATAATGACGAGAGAATCCTCTTGGGATGCAAAGTGTAGAGATGTCACTGCTGCTCAGTTTGCGCACAGGCAGGGCTGGAACCTGGACTTCACATTAGCCATGCTCATTATTGGTTATTCTGGGCAGCAACTGTGAGTGCATGGCATTTAGAGCACGTTTCAGCCTTACCACTTAGAATGAACAAGCAGCATCCAGATTTTGCAGGTCAGATGAGGTCTTTCCCTCTCTCTGGCTTTTATTAAAACATCTACCCTCACTTGGACTTCTTGCAGGTTCCTTGAGATAAATACGTTTCTGCAAAACACATTGGTTTTGCCAAACTGGAGTTTTCTCTGTCAGCTCCTGATTCTGTTCCACAAATATCTGGCAGCTTGGATAAAGCATTTGTAATATATTCCAGTATGCATGTAACTTCTCATTTTCTCCCCTGGCTTAAGAAAGAGCGTAAGAGAAGTTTGATGTCACCTATGGAAGACTACTTGCTGGATGCCTTGATCTGTGTGTGAAGGAGCTCCAGATGGATACCAGCAAAGCTACCTCACTGTTAGTATTCAGGTTCCCCTCTGAAACCGTTCCTCTGTGACATTTTCAGAAGTGCTGGCGCAGGTTATACAGAGTGTGCTGAGGATGCTCTTGCTCTGTTACACCCTGCTGTTTCCCCTGCTCCCCTGCCAGCTGTACCCATCTCTCGTGCCTCATATAGGCCACACATCATAGGGCAGGGGCTGTCTTTTTGTCATAGATCTGCACCGTTTTTAACTGATTAGCCCTAGGGACTCTGCATGCTAATAATGACTTTCCTGCTAAAATGAAATTGGGAATCTCAGCTTAGTCACCTTGCCAGGTTTGCCTAGTTTTAGTGAGTACTAAAAAGCTTTCCTAAGGTAAGATAGAAGCATGGGCCTGATTTACATTACAAACAAAATCCTTATCCCAAAACATCCTGTTGTGTGGCAGGGTTGAAATCTAGACAGATACAGCCTCAAATATTACACACGACTCCAGTCTTTTTAAGTGGCCTTCCTGTAACAGACTCCAGTCCTGCAAAAACTAAGGATACACTTGATTTCTTCTTTCTTGCTTGTTTGTTTTGTGCATGCACACCATCATTTTTGAAGCTTTTAGTCTTGTACATGGAAGATCTTAAGTTTGTTGGAGCATGTTATAAGCTTTTTTTTTTATAGCTTGCATTTGTCAGATGTGCCAGAACGGATGTTATTTATACTTTGTTGTTATGCTCCTGGGACCTTCCTTCCAGATTCAAGCAAAAGCGTAAATCATTTCATCTGGTCCTTAGCATCTTGCCACAGTAACAGGCAAATTGTATTTTAGTGCACTGGGAAATGATATTACAACAGCTTTGAATGTCTTGGTACCCCAGCAAAGACAAGTGATGGAGTCTAAAGAGGGAGTCATAAATAGGCTGCCCCATCATTCTGTAGAGGGCTTGGTGCGATTCCTCTAATATCCTGAAAAAAGAAATCATTAAGATATCATGATCTCCTCATGTATTTCAAATTAATTCAGTGAAAAGATTGCCAAAATGCATAGATTTGAAATGTGACTGGATGCATTGCCTCACTGGATACGTTGCTGAAAATCTATGGAAAAAAAAACCAGCAGGCTTTGTGGGATCTCTTCCTTCTCACTCTGCATAGGAGCTCTGGGAAACCAGGAGCAAAGTCAGCCAGACAGAAAACAAACAAAAAAACCCCACCCTCAACAAAAACATGGAACTTTCTGTGATAATACTCATAACCAGCTATGTATAAATACGACGGAGAGACACATAAGAATTGGGGGCATGTGGGTAAGACGAGCAAGACAGGGGAAAGACAAGTGCAGAGCTTCTGCTGTTATCCCTGTTCCTGTCACACCGACATCCTTGGATAGCCTGAGGAAGGAGAACGAGGCTCTGACTCCTTCCTGTTTGGGTGCCTGGACTCCTGAGCACAGACCCACGCTCAGTCTTTGTTAGCTCTCCTTTCAGGCACTGAATGTCTCCCTGCTCTCTGGAACAGAAAACGTGATAGGAACAGCAATGGGGAAAAAAAAGCCCTTCTTGGAAGGCAGGAAAAAATGAGACAGTCAGGAATCAGAAAAGGAGATGTCTGGAGAGACTCATAGGTAGCAGGATGTTATAATGGTGTTTAGTGAGTCCCTGACCCTCCACTGACACAGTGGCACATTGATAGCAGTGCCTGAAGGAGTGAGGAGCAGCACTGACTGAAGGAGCTGGAGTTGGGCCTGCACCCAACTTGTAATAAGCATGGTGGTGGTGGGGCTCATCTCACACCAGTCTGCTGCAGCTATCGCTGAGATGCTGCTGTCTGTAGCTTGTAAATAGGAATTTGTACATTGCACTAAGGCAATTTGTTGCTGCTTTTTCCTTGTTCCTGTTGTTGAAAGTCAAAGGGATTGAAGAAGACAGAAGTGTAAGGAAGCAATGCAGACAGTAAGTAGGCTTTTGAAGGGCTTTCTTCTTCTGCAGTGACCATAAAACAGCTTTCACTTCTTTACAAGCACTGATGGACTCAGGATTTATTTTATGGCTGAAGAGTTGAATTAGAATTCACCTGCTCAGTGGCTGGTTCTGCATTCTACATATGCAAAGAAGCCCCGGTGCCTTTGACAAGGATATTACCTGAGGAAAATGATGGTTACAGCCATGAAGTCTCTCTGTCTGCCCAGCTACCTGCAGTGTCTTTTTCTTAACAGATTCTTTTATGCTTGAGATGCAGCTTTTCTGGGTGAATTCATCATGTCAAGAAACTGAACATCAGTATTCAACCTTTGCAAACACATTTCCATGCTCTTGCTCTTTTTTTTTTTCCTCCTCAAAAGAACTGGTTGGGACTGCAAGTAGATCTTTCAAGATTTGATGAGACAACATTAACTCTCCTGGCCTTCTGCTGCTTTCACTGAGTTATTAGGGAGACAAGGGGAAAGCAGCAGTAATTGTGGTGAGCAGACAGGGTGATGAGAGGAATGCATTGAGGATTTATGGGGCAGCAAAAGCTGTATTTGAAACATTAGCATAGGAGTGATGTGCAAGACAGAGATCTGTGCTGGAGTGATGGCCACAGAACTGCTCAGGAGCCTGGAAAGGATCAGGAATGCATGGCTTTACACCCAGTTTATCTTTGTTCCCCATTCTGAAACTGGAGAAAGAAGGCACCAGAGGAGTTCATGCGCTGTTGAGCATGGACACCCGTGTTGTGGGCTACCACGGCTCAGGGAAGTCACCACCAACAGAAAACTGTGGTGGCAAGATCTGGGCAGGATGAAGAGGAGTAAATGGATCTGTGAGGTAATGGCACTCTGCAAAGATTCAGTCCTATCGCAGACCTCTCTGCCAGCCCTGCTCCTGCCCGCCATGCCACCTTTCCACAGTGCCACACAAAGAAGTTGGAACTTCAAAACTTTCATTGACAGCAGTCAAAATTTCTGGTTCTGTGTTCAGCAAAAATGCTAAAACTTCAGTAAACAAGTCCCTAGCCTCCATCTGGAGGCTTCATGGATTCATCCCTCTCCCGTTTCTAATTTGGCAGGAACTTCACGAAATCTGTGACATCTAAAGTCGCACTGATGCTGTGGTAATTGGTGAAATGAAATAATTTACAGACTGACAGCAGCATTTTAACTTTCTTAAAATACTTGTGCACTTTCAAAGTACGCAAGGTTAGTGTGCCGCAGAAAGTACTCAGGGCTGGTTTTGGATATATAGTCAGGCTACTTCTCTGCCAAGTTCCGTGCTCTGAAATGCTGCCAATGTTGAGTTATTCAGGTGGATAAAGGACATTCTAATGAGACAACAGTTTATTCACACACTTGTGCTGGTAAAGTGGCTGAAAGTTATCTTCATTAAACGTTTAAAACCATAAAAGCTTTAAAACACCCTGTTTAATTGAAGGTTAGAGATGTTAAAATAGAAAATACTTCAAAATCCATGAAAGAATAGATTTTATACAGTAGTAGAATTGAACAAACAATCTGTGCTTTTCTTTTTCCAAATCATCCACAAAATGTAGTTACTTCAATTTCATACAACTTAATCTGAAAATTGGTATACATTCATGGTTTATGACTGCAAACCTTTCTGTTTCATTACAGCTCTTTGTATGGGCAGGCATAACACAACTAGTTGCTTGGAGATGGATTCACCTATTAAAACTTGGAGAATGTAATTTTTTACACCTGAGTTGCTTCTCTAGACTCCATTTAGAATTAATGCAAAAAAGAAGCACTTTTAATGTGTAGTTCACCTAGACAAATGAAAGCTGTCAGATAAGCTGTGCTCTGTAGTTGATGCTGCTGCTTTTGTTTGTGAGGTCCTGAAAGTGCGTCCTGTTACTTGGACTGGCTTCATCAAGTCCCCTCCTGCACAGCTTCACCCTTGGAGGGTCTAAGCTGCCATCCACACCTTCATCCTCGAACCCTAGGTGATTTCAGATGTTCTTGGAGAATGTCACAAAGTGCTGTGATGATAGAAGTCCTCTTTGTAAGCCACTGCAGAGTGTGAAGCATGGTTTGGAAGCCCCTTCTTTAGCACAGCAGTAGTGCAGGTTGCTGTCATGTTTTCCATAAGGCAGTAGTGAGCCCAAGCATAAAGTAATGCTATGGCCAATCAGGAGGTGAGAAGCTGCATGTAACTCAGGCCATACTGCTGTCAGCTGGGGTGGAACATAGCCTCCTATCAGATCAACCAGATCAGAGAACAACCTGCCCAAACTTCGCTAAGTCCTGAAATAGCTGCTCTGGAAATCAGTGCTATTCATGCTCTGCCCTGTCCTTTGAATGGTATCATTTACCCAGAATATAGCGTTGCACCTAGTGCTGCATCTTGCTGTCATTGAAGAATTCCTCATTGTATTTCTCAGTGCAAAGCTTCTATAGAAAAGGAATCTGAGACCTAAGAGAAGAAGACAACAATCTCAGTAAACCTGCCAATTCAAAGGTATATTTAGAATATATGGTAACAAAAGAACTGTCAAACTGAAATCTTTGCTTCTCAAGGTTTAACATGGTCATGGTTCATGGAAAAGGGAATAGAGCAGGACATCTTGGCTTCCCCTACACTCGTAAATTAAACAGGTTGAAGAAAAAATTTTGGAGCTTAGGTCAGCTTGGAAATCATCCTGATAAATTCTTTCCATCTCTAAAACAGAATGGCTGAATGGAGGGGATTGTTCTTGGCAGGAAGAAAATTGGTCCTTTAAAACCTGCCCTTTAGCAGTAGAGACGGGTCAAGTCCCCAAGTTTACCTCTGGGCAATGGTGAGCTTAAAACCCTTCTGTAACTGAACCCATGTTAGAGTCACTGAAGAGGTTTGCTTCCTGAGCATGTGTCCCTGTGCTGATGGAGCTCAACATATCTGTCAGGGATGCGTGTGGCCAGTGCGGCTGAATTGGAACTGTGGAGTGGGGTGGAGTAGGTATTGCCCAGTCTCAGCTGTACCACATCTCTCCCATCTGTGCTATGATAAACAGGTGGTCAGCAAGCCCTGTTTATCATGAACTGATAGTATTTGTGCCCTTGGCAACTAACACACTGGTCTGCAGCCAGTCCGTGATAAATTTATGAAAATTTGGAAGAAAATTGGTCTTGTGAGGAACAAATACAAAAAAGAATTATTTAAAAGCTGGTAAGAAAATCTGTTCTGTGGGTGCTTTAAGCAGTGAGAAAACCTTGGACAGAAGACGTGTATGTTAGCCAAAGTGTTGCTGTTTTTCTTATGAGCTTTTAGATACTTGATTGATTAGGCAGTATGCTATATGTAGAACAGCCACTGGAATAAGTGATGATTTTAGCCAGATCTTTTATGCTTTGAGATAGCAGATATTGCTGGCACAGACACAGGGAGAGACAAAGAAAGTGAAATGCTTGAGATCTGCTGTGGCAACTTTAGAGTACTATAGTCCTGCAGCTGCTCCTATGGCTCAGTGAAGGCCAGAGAGGTGAAGGAGTCTGTCAGGGGTGCTACACGTCACAACTTGTCAGACAATGATGATGGGTGAGTCAAGAATATTGATAGCACTGTCACTCGTACATGTGGAGGCACGTACCTCCCCTCTCAAAATCTGTTCAGATGAAATCCTGAGGTCTCTGCAGGACAAACAGTTAGGCTGACCCTGCAGTAGTGAGAACAGTGACAAATCAATCAATTGACCTATACCCACTGTTTCTGAAGGGATGATGAAACAATTTTCTGACGACAGTTGTGTTTCTAGCTATATACTGTGGCAGATGGGTGGGGATTTGTTACTCTGCTTTTCATTCTTTCAGTTCTATCCCTTCATACTACCCACAATAACTACTACTATTACTGTTTCTATCTTTTCTACTTAAAAAAAAAATGATGAATTGAACTTGGTTTCTGTGACTGGTATTCTGTAATACTGAACCAAAAAATCATGATAAGCAAAAACATTCCTGATATTAAGAGTTATTAGTTTACAGACATATTCAAATAATAGCATATAAAAACAGACATTTCTAGTGATAAGAAAGATTTATGTGTGTTGCATACCTGCTTTCCCTTGCAGTGTTCCCAACTGCTAAAAAACAAATGTACAGCACACCTCTCATCTATTTTTCAGATCATTCTCTAACAAGGCTTAAGAACAGATGCTGTTTTCTTTCTACAGTAAGCACCTTGTCACCAAAAATAGATGAATTACAAAATGATGAAATTAGAAATATTGAAATGGACTAGCTCCGTGGATTCTAATTAATTATGGACACCAGTGCTATAATCAGAGATTGTTCCTTGAGTAATGGAGATATTTGGTTTCACAGAGGATAGTCTTTCCCTTCATGGTTTCACCCATGCAATTCAAAAGGCTGAACTTGGGAAACTTAATTCAGAATCAGGAACAACTTCTTCCCTCTTATAATCATACTCAGTTTTATGAGAACACTTTTTGAAAAGTGGTCATTCTGTGCAAGCAGCTTGCATGATGTTGAGCACAGTCACCTATCTTGTGACTCAACTAGATATTATCATGGTCTTCAGTATGCTTAATGCTTACAGAATTGGTGTCAGGCTGTGTATATGCCTCATCCCAGCAGGGAGATGAGATGGAACACCTGCAAGCATGTGACATGTCCCATTGGGTGGGATGCATTTATCTGGAGCTCACTCAGTGTGGGTTAAAGAAGCAAGGTTTGTATTTTACAAAGAGGCACTGAAACAGCGGGCAGTCAAAATGCTTCCCCAGGAATGGAAAGAAGGCTTCAAGTCCTACAATGTCTCCTGGCCTTAAGCCGCACTCTTTTGTGCGTTCTCATTTAAGGGCAGAATTTGATAAGCAGGGCCAAGCAGACTTTCACAGCTTGAGCGTCCAGATGTCATAGAGAAGACAAGTTCCATCAAAAGCACTGGGGTGGGTGCAGGTCACTTTCCCACTTGCTGCTATATATTCTGTGCCTCTGTCACAAAAGCTTTTACGATGCGGTCTCATACAGCCTGAGCACGTATAGCTTCCCAAATAGTTGTATTAAAATACAATTGCATTTTTTTTCTCAGAAGTGACAGGCATTTGAATTTAAAACATTTTGATCCAAGTCAAAAGCTTCTGCACTCTTAATTCTGTTCAGCCTCCCTCTGAATGCTCTGGCTTCAACTGAGTTCACAAGAACAGAGATGTTGGAAGATCTCCTTTTCTAGGAATATTTTCAGTTTACTAGAGCCAGTGGGTAGTAAAAGTCTTGTCAGAAGCCAAAACTCATGAGATTTCCAAACCAAGAAAGGTTTTGACAAGTTCAGCTCTTGAGCACTTGGCTGTTCTCCTGAAACCACTCAAAATCAGAGGTAACGCTGTTTTGTGATTGAAAGTGAAAATGACAGGAGTCCCACTACCACATCCCCTAAAACGTTTGTAGAGCACTTAAATTTGGTCTCATCCCACTCATTCAACAGAGTGCTTTTTTCCCATTTGTTGTGGTTTTGTGATTTTTGGTTATCGATATTCCACATCATAACATCATGTAGTGCACTGGGAGTTGAAGAGTTAATGCTCCAGCTCCGTGGATCGTGGATAGTTCTGGGTACCTGGTTCTCAGAAGAGAAGAACAACTACATTTCCCAGAGGACTTTGCTGTTCTGACACCATTTTCCATTCAGAGGGAAAGATAAAACTGTTAGCAGATCACAAGACACCACTTTTCGCTCCCGCTTCCCTCCTGCTTGTCTCAGCAGAGTCTCGCCGCCAGCATTAGAGTAAGGCCTTTTTGGGTTTTGAACGCTTTCTCTCATTTTATTTTATTTATTAGCTTCAATGTTAATTATATTGTATTATAGTGTGTTATTTTGCATTCCGATACCTTATTTAGTAAATTAGTTTGTTTCTCCTCATGTCATTGCCGCTGTTTTGTTTTTAGGCCCATCTCCCTACCCTTTTTCCCTTTTTCCCTTTCCCGGGGCATGGGTCCGTGGGTCCCCTGCCCCAATAGTCACAGAACCAGGCCAAATGCCTATAAACCATTGACACCATTCCTGAAAAAAATCTCAGTGCTGTAAGGAAAGATAGAGAATTAAAAAATAGCATGTGTTTTTTCTATACATTGCTGGGTTATAAATTTGGTAGTATTAATTATTACTTAATAAAGATATATGTAACAGATTATCTTTATTTTCTGTAATATCACTTCTTTTGAAACCCAAGAAAGTACTTGACCCTTTGCTGTGGGGTTATGATCTGTATTGATTCCACTGAACTTAGCCTTCCCACACCTCCAGTGGGCGTTAATGGGCAAGCTGGTTTCCTAGCAGTGCATTGTACAGGAACTTGTAGAATATTTGGTTAAACTACTAAAATGCAATTTTACTCCAAGATGCATAGAAGCACGTTAAATTTACATCGATTGGAGACCTGTGGCGATCTTCCAAAGTGCATATTTCTTTTTCATTTGTTATGGACAAGCAATTAACTTTACTTGCTTTAATATAAATTAGATTTTAAAATAGCTGCTTAGGTTCCCTGCCACAGAAGGTACAATTAATTACATCATTGGAAAATACATTACATACCCAGATATTTGAGATCTATCAGATATCAGATGCAATTCTCATGGCAGACCATTACAAATGCAGCGTATATAGCAAACCAAAGCCTTTCAGAGAAGTCCCAAAATCATAACGCTATGGCAGGAATGAGGCTCTTGGTGGAGATATGCTGCATTCCCAGATAAAGCATTGGCTCAGCTAAGGAGAAAACTTTTACAGAGCTTGCTGGACCAGGGCAAGATTGTCCGTGTCATTTGTGCTGGACCTCACTCCTACTGCTAAGGTGGGGAGGTCTTTTTCTCTCTTTCTCCTCTCTAACCCTGCCAGTCGGAAATGTTGCATCGGGTTTCTGACCTTAAAGCAAGGGTGCGACCAGGAGAAGCCACAGCTAGTGAGAAGGAATAGGTTTGCATGGGGTAGATGTCCACAAAGTACAAGTGGACAAGTAAGCTGTTCCTTCCTAGCTCCCAACAGAGAAGCAGAGCAACTAAGATGCAGTTCAGCTCATCTCATAGCAGATGTCACAGCCCGGTATTTCCATTGTGGGAATATGATGAGTGGGTCTTGGCATTCCTCAGCTGTGTGTCAATGGCATAATAATAAAAAGATAAACTATCTTTCTTCCCTTCTAGACAGCAGTGATGAAGATGTAATTCAGGGCTACGTGCCCAGGGGTTAAAGGAACTAAACTATAGCTTGTGAGCCCTCCCTGGTGCTGTTACAACGATGCTCTCCAACCTGTCCGCTGGTATGCTGCCAAGAGAGAGGTGTGCAGGGAGGGCACCAGCCCCCAAACCTCACTGTCTGTGCCCAGAATTCTTCAGGCAGGCAGGAAATGAAAGAAAATTGTTTCTCATGGTACCTGTGATATGCAGCCTGAGCCAGGAATGCTCACAGCCCTGGGCCTGCCCTCACATGGAGATATTTTTAATTTCATTTCATCTTTTGGAAATAAAATTGAAAGTGAAGACAGACAAGGAGATGGCACACCCTTCCCTCCCAGCCTCATGAGACTGAAATACTCGGACTTCCAAAGGGGAAAGTTTTAAAGCTATGGACCATTTTCAAACCATTTTGAGAGATTTGAGCGTACTGGAAAGAGTCCAGTGGAGGACTGCCAGATGATGAAGGGACNAAAGTTTTAAAGCTATGGACCATTTTCAAACCATTTTGAGAGATTTGAGCGTACTGGAAAGAGTCCAGTGGAGGACTGCCAGATGATGAAGGGACTGGAGCACCTCTGCTATGAGGAGAGGCCAAGACAGCTGAGACTGTTCTGCCTGGAGAAAAGGAGGCTCAGGGGGATTTCATCAATGTCCATAAATCCCTGAAAGGAGAATGCAAAGAGGCTGGAGCCAGGCTCTGCTCAGTGGTGCCCAGTGCCAGGGCACCGGCACTGACACACAGGAGGTTCCCTCTGAAGGTTTGCTTCATATTTATAGCACTAATGCTCTAGTTTAGATTAAAAATGTAGATTTGATGCAGATTAAAACTGTATCAAATGAGGTTCTCCTGTGGGATACAGGGAGCTGGCAGTCAGGAGGACTGCAT
Organism: Numida meleagris; assembly: GCF_002078875.1. Lineage (NCBI taxonomy): Eukaryota > Metazoa > Chordata > Aves > Galliformes > Numididae > Numida > Numida meleagris. The sequence continues at coordinate 174,259,633 of NC_034409.1, read as the reverse complement.
ACCACATGCAGGCAGAAAGGTGGAGGACTCCAGGCTCCACACATAGCAAAAGCTACACAGATGTACCAAGCATTCTCAAATACAGTCTACCACCAATAGTGCACATTTCACAGGTGAAAATTGGGCCAGTAACTCATCTTGGGGTGTTATACTTCTCCATCTAAGCGACAGCAGGCAGTTCAATAAAAGAGGTTTTTACTTTTTCTCTGGCTCAGGCTGTGAGGCTTTGCAGACTTTGAGTAAAAAAGTAGGCAAAGTTCCTCTTGGGCATGGAGGCCTAGAAAGCAATGTGGAAAATATATCAGCGTAAAGGAAAACAGGAAGAGATTGTAACAGCAGGCATCATTCTCCATCACATGTTCTTTAGTAGCAGGGCATTTAAAGAGATTACTGCACCTTGAGGGATTTCATCCTTTCCCATAGACTTTCTCCCCCCAGACTGAACTAGTTTGCTTCTTTTGTGTCTCCATGCTTTATCCTGCAAAATCAGCAAACCTTGCTCAAGTGCTGCAGCATGGAGTGAAAAAAGACAAAGCAAGATGGTGTCAGGCACTCCTCTGAGCACTGTGCTTCTTCAGAGGTCTTTGGAGAAACTGCAAGGGATTAATTTTCACCCATCATCTCAGGACAGACCTGCACTGATTTCTTGACCCAGAGATGGAGCTTCTTTTTTTTATTACCCCTTGAAAGAAATGAGCTACGCGTGATATACTGGAGGTTGGCAAGGTGTCCTTTGCTATGCCTTTCTGAATTGCATTTCTAATCTCCCATTTGACTTCTTCTGTACACCAAGATGATGTTTTCACAAAATAATCTCTCATCACTCCAAGATCACTTTCCTCATCAGCTAGTTCAGAGTGTATCACTCTGTTTGAAAAGGAAGTATTTATTCTTCCCATGTAGGGCTTGGGGGTGTAAGGATGAGAGGAGCCCCTCTCAGGAGGAAAGTACTATAAGGAGCCTGCTTCAGCAGAGTGATTGGTCTAGATGATCTCCAGAGGTCCCTTCCAACCTCTACGATTCTGTGATCCTGTGATGAAAAGTCCTCAAACTGAAGCATTTGGTTGGACCAGATGACCTCCACAAGTCCAATCCAACTCAACTTATTCCACAGTTTGGAAAAAAGTTGGGCATTTGTTTGGAGTAAGTGGCACTTTTTTANGGACCAGATGACCTCCACAAGTCCAATCCAACTCAACTTATTCCACAGTTTGGAAAAAAGTTGGGCATTTGTTTGGAGTAAGTGGCACTTTTTTATTTATGCATTAGATGCCAAGTTAAAGAGTTTTATTACATTACTTACTACACTGTTGAACAATATCCCTAAGTGAAGTGTAGCTGACTAAAAAGAATAAATCAACAGCACCTGTGTTTTTCAATGTTCTTTGTCACATTGCTTGGAGAAAATATACTTTACAGCAAGCACCGAAAGGTACCTAAACAGACATTGCAAATGCAATTGCTGGTAAACATTGGCTTTTACATGAATGGAGTTCTAGCACTATTCTTTCACCAGCATGTGGTTTTCTTTGCTTGTTAGAAGACATGACCCTAGAAAGATCTTTATTGTATCAGTCACTGGAGAGGCAAGTGGCCATGTTCAATGACTAGCTACCCTGCAACGTCTGAGAGAAATCTGAAGCATAAAATTGCCCAGAACTAATTGATATCACCCAAGACAGAGAAGCTGTTCACCAGTGCAATCTGAGAAGCACCTGTCCTTCAGCTTCATGCTAAGGAGTGGTGTGACCTCACCTCAACGACTGTGCACAGATCTGGGCAATGCAACATCAGAAGGACATAAGACTACTAGGGAGCTTCCAAAGGAGGGCTACAAAGATGGGTATGGGTCCAGAGAGTAAGGCAGATGAGGAACAGCTGAAGCTTCCTGGTGTGCTCAGCCCAGAGCAGAGCAGGCTGAGGGGAGGCCTCATGGCGGCTGCAGCTCCTCACAGGGAGCGGAGGGGCAGCGCTGAGCTCTGCTCTCTGGGACAGCGATAAGGCCTGAGGGAACGGCATGGAGCTGTGTCAGAGGAGGGGCAGGTGGGGGTTAGGGAAAGGGTCTGCACCAGAGGGTGGTGGGCATGGAACAGGCTGCCCAGGGCAGTGGGCACGGCCCCGAGCTGCCGGAGCTCAGGGAGCATTTGGGCAGCGCTCTCAGACATAGGGATTGGATCTGGGGTGGTGCTGTGTGGAGCCAGGGGTTGGACTTGATGATCCTTGTGGGTCCCTTCCAACTTGGGATATTCTAGGATTCTACAGTTTCCTTGTAACAACAATTGGTTTTCCATTTGGTCCCCTGGTGATTTCACATGTGCTGTAAATTTTACCTCCTCAGTGTGCACTGGCAGAAGAGCTGGCTGAGCTTGTCAGCTTCTCATCATAATACTGATCTGGCATCTGCTCTAATAACAAGCCCTCTGGGGGCTCTCCAGTCACTACTGAAAGATTTCCATTTGATTAAAATTTGAGGATATCCTGATGTGGCATGAGACCGCAGCCTCCTCCTCCCTGGACAGCAGACCCTACTGCCACCCCCACCACTTCCATCTCAGACTGGGCCTCTCTGTGGAGGGCTCCATGGCACATCCTCACTCCTGGGGCTCTTTCACATCTTTACTGATTGTTTCTGATGCACTTCCCCAGTGCAGATGAGTTTTTAATGCCAAACTGGCTCTGCTGCAGAATGACATCTCCAAACACCCTACTGGGGATTTCCTTGGCTCCTGCCTGCCAATTTCTGTGCTGCTGCATGTTCTCTCCACAGATCCTCGTGATTACTGATAGTCTCCAGGTTTTCTTCATAGAATCATAGAATTTCTCAGGTTGGAAAAGACCTTCAAGATCATCAAGTCCAACCGCAACATAACCATACTACACTAGCTCTTAACAACCCACTGCTAAATCATGTCCCTGAGCACCACATCCAAATGGTTTTTAAACACATTCAG